>NW_014562835.1:0-1449 GCF_001313825.1 Dinoponera quadriceps | reverse complement strand
ATTGTATATCGGTTTTGTAATGTCTTTCGAAGTTTTCCGATCCTCACACGCATATAGTGTGGTGCGCACGCAGATTATACACAACTATATGAGAAATCCATCGGAGAGGAGATGCGAGCGTAAATATTTGTGGTTCTATCGAGAGGCGAAACCGGAATATCTCTAGTATAATAGACCTGTGCGATGTTTGTAACACGATAGCGCTCTTTATAATCGTATTATATACGTTTAAAAAATATATATATGAAACTAACTCTTCTACCTGAAATCCGTAGTTAACATTTGCACCCGGTTGGCATATTCTTTTAGATCTAAAAATATATTCTAATTAAAAGCAAAAGCTCGTAAATTTCGGTTGTTATTAAACAGAATTAATGCTACCATATGATAGTACTTACTGAGATAAGTTTTCGTGGTTCTGCAAGGCGCGCGCCGTACTTACCTTATGCGTAAACTAATACACCAATTCGACCACTTTGAATAACAATCATTTAAAAACTATAATTCGAGCAGAATTTCTGTAAACAAAAAATTGCTTTGTTTGGTATCAAGAATGCTCCTCGTTGCAAATACTCGATAATTGCTCTCCGCATGCGGTTATTCGGGGATTCTGTATATGAGTATTTTTATATACGAATTTTCTCGAATATAATAACAATTTTTTTACAAATCAGCATGCACTAGTTCCCTCTTTTCCTCTAACTCCCACGAAATCTCAAGAACGAAATAAAATGGAAACGAATGCTAGCTAATGCAGTCAATGCATGAATAAGAAACAGACTGGTTTTAACTTGGAAATGTCATTTTGTAGATATATCTGTTTATTAGATCATATACTCTCGGAACTCTTAATACGCGTTTTTTGCTTCTATCGTCCCCACACAAGGACAGTTGTAGAGAAGGAAGTAGAAGCGTTAAATAGATAGCTTGAATGTCATGACTAACAGTTCTCTTTCAATGTTCACTGACAATTGTTTGACTTTCAATCTTATCAACGTATCAACGTATCAACGTGAAAGAAAAGATCCAGCGACAATGAAGACGACAGTTGTCTTCTTGTCCATGATGGTTGCCATCACGGCCGTAGATTTACGTGAGTAATCGCGAAGATAACTTTTCACGTCACATCGACGGAAAAGTATCTTGCATCGTTATTGCAACGGAATATCTAAAGAGAAGTGCCGAGTTAACTTCCTAATAAATTTTAGACTTTCCGCGAGTATTCGAGAAAGTATAAATATGCGCGATATAAACAACTTTGCGATATAAACAAATAGTTTTTAATTTAAGAGAATATTGATATGCAAGCTTGAGAAGAGAGTATTGCGGTATCTGAACAACCGTCTATTCCAGTCTGTGCATGGTTTTGTTTTGTGATTCGTAATGAAACATTTACAAGGAAACGCACGAAAATGTCTCTTTTCGATTCTGATGCACTTGTAATATGTT
>NW_014562834.1:673-1443 GCF_001313825.1 Dinoponera quadriceps | reverse complement strand
GGAGTTTGTTCTGGTTGACGAACCCCAGTTTTCGGCCGCGGAAGTAGTCCCGTATCATAAAGACCAGGTATTGCGGCACTCGAAAATATTCGAGCGCCGTTTCTACCTGGTCCCAGGGGAGGGTGTTGAACGCGTTGACAATGTCTAGCGACACCGCCAACAACACCCTCCCCTCCTCCTGTTCGGACTCCACGAGGGACCTGACGTGGAGAATAGCATCCACGGTGGATCGTCCCTCGCGGAATCCGAACTGCCCCTCGGATAGCTTGGGACCACTCCCTGATATGTGTCGGNCCTGATATGTGTCGGACGAGGCGGCCATGGAGGATGCGTTCAAGCATCTTGCCCGCCTCGTCTAGCAAACATATCGGCCGGTATGCGAAGGGAGACTCCGCAGGCTTGCCCTCCTATTACCAAATTGGCCTCCTTCCACCTCTCCGGGAAGACGCCGGCCCGGAGGCAGCTCGTGAAGAGCCGCCTCAGTCGGCTGCTCAGGTCCGCAAAGGACAGTGCCCAGACCTGCCGGGGGACGCCGTCCGGCCCGGGGGCTTTCTTCCCCCGGAGCCTTGCGGCGACCCGACCCATTTCGGACACCGATACACCCAGCTCGTCGACCCAATCCTCAGGGGGACCCTCATAAGAGGGAACATTATAGTCGTTCCCCAGGAAAAGGGCTCCCGCAATATCGTCGACGAGCCGAGGGTCCAGAGTCTCCGTTACAGGGGGCGACCGACCCTTCATTTTACGCCTAACTAGGCGGTACGGTCGCC
>NW_014562834.1:0-609 GCF_001313825.1 Dinoponera quadriceps | reverse complement strand
GTCTCCGTTACAGGGGGCGACCGACCTTTCATTTTACGCCTAACTAGGCGGTACGGTCGCCTCCACGGATCGGAGTCCAGGGTCTCCAGCAGCTCGGTCCAGGCAATGCCCTTCGCCTCCCCGATTTTCGCGCACAGGAGGGTCCGTGCAGCTCGGTAGCCCTCCTGTGCCTCCTCCGTCCGTGCGGCATTGCCGGTCCGCCTGGCTCTTTGGAGCAATCTCCTCCAGTGGACGGCGGATCGCCTCTTTTCCGCAATCTCCGCCGTCCACCAGTAGGCGGACCGGAACGACAAGCGGTGGGCTCGGGGCATGGCGGCATCACAAGCCTTCTCCATCATGGCCCCGAGTCCCGCCACTTCCTCCTCGATTGCTTCCCGGGTCCCGAGGTCGGGCTCCTCGGAAACCCAGATCGCCGCACGGATGGAGGCCAACAACGCGTCCTCCTTCAACCGTGTGAGGGCCCATCTTCGCGGAGGGGTATTCCCTCCCTCTTGGCGGCGAGCCGACACTTCCTGGGGGGTGGCGGTCAGGACCACCTCTATGTAGAGGTGGTCCGAAAGTGACTCCAACTCCGTGACCATCCTCCAGGCCTGTATCAGCCCGCACGCA
>NW_014562833.1:422-680 GCF_001313825.1 Dinoponera quadriceps | reverse complement strand
TATTATAAATTCAGCTGAATTATATTTTATGACGAAACGTGAAATTTAAGTAAATTGGAAAGAAGTTAATATCTTGAAACAATTTATTTTTACTACCTACTTTTGTTACTTTTTACCAATTGTCAACATTGTTTTATTTATTCATAACATTGTCATCAAAAATTGATACGACTGACTAAGGTAGCAGAGACTAAGGTAGAGAATATTATTGAAAGTGATCCCTCTGGATTACCTTCAAATGTTAGGATAGAGAAGCTC
>NW_014562833.1:0-205 GCF_001313825.1 Dinoponera quadriceps | reverse complement strand
CAAAAATAAAATAAGTTGAAAACATATTTGGAATAAATATTATCTTTCTTTAGAATATACTTATTACCAACAATGAAAGTATTAGGATATATAGTATTACATATTGAACTGAATTATATTTTAAGATGGTGCGTTGAAAAAAAATTAATTGATAAAAAATTATTATCTTTAAACAAATTGTTACTTTTTACTACCTGACATTTTA
>NW_014562832.1:0-424 GCF_001313825.1 Dinoponera quadriceps | reverse complement strand
AAAGATATCAGCGACCAACAACAAACATTATCATATCCGTACTCAGTTCAATAAAAATTAAAGTTTCTTAATGATACGATTAAGGCACTTTCATTAACTAAAGCGTAGAAGCGCGTGAACTTTGCGTAATGTCGTTCTTTCGCTTTCGCAACACATTTATGGTTTATTTCTCTGCAACGCCTTAATTGACAAAGATATATTAACCGTACTACTACATTGGAAGGTTTGACAGAAGACAGTGCGGTACACGTCGTCAGTTCTCGGCAGGTAGCGGCAATAATGTGTAAGGATTTTTAATGTAAAATATCTAAGGAGCTTTAAAAAATTGTTCAGGATGAACTGAAGGTATGTCGGCCCAGATGACTCCCAGCTGTAAAACGGGGAGAAGAGATAATGTTCTGCTAGCTCGTAACAATGCTATATA
>NW_014562831.1:0-1103 GCF_001313825.1 Dinoponera quadriceps | reverse complement strand
TCTGTATTTACTAATGCCTGCAATTGTTCGTCTTTGAATGCTCTTGGCCTTCCAGGACGCTCCTTGCTCTCCATATCAAGATCATCACTTTTAAAACTTCGAAACCATTCTCTGCATGTTTTATCGGAAGGAGCACTATCACCATAAACTTTTGCAAGCATTCGATGAGTTTCAGCTAAAGTTTCTTCCATTTAAAACAAAAGAAGAACCCCGCGCAAATGACGCTAATTTGGCTCAAATTTCGACATTTTTGATGCAGTGAGAAACAATGTTATTGATGAGAACGTATACCTTCGTATACTGAATTTTATTGACAGATGGTAAAACTAAAACATTAAGCTTGGTTTAGACGTTAGACTTACCGACAGTTCTAGCTATAGCTACTAGATGAATAATGATATGATAACCGCTAGATGAAAGAAACTTGTTTATTTACCTAAAAGATAGATAACCGGAAGCCAAACGTGCAGTAAACAAAGCACCAATGGGACTTCGAGCCCTGCCAAATCAAATAGACAACGATACTTTAACTCGCAAACCAGAATCATTAAACTCTACCAGCAACAATGAATATTCACTGTCGAAGGCGGTAAAAAATATTGGATTACCAATTACGGCCAAAGTGCCCCTGAGAATAAATTACAACAATTGGGCTCGCATTGACGCCGGGAAATTAGAGGTTTCCGCAAAATTTCTCCAGGAAGCTTTTACTTCCAACCCCATAAGCCCCGACAACACCAATAGCGAAAGAGTGAGGGAATTTCTAAACAGTGATATGCAAATGGATCTACCCTTAAGGCCAATCAACTCAGGAGAGATCCAAGCAGTGATCAAGAAACTACCTTCAAAAAAGCACCCGGATTTGATATTATAACTTCCGAAATCTTAAAACAACTACCGAAAAAAATCAGAATTTTTCTTACATCTTTCTTTAATAGGATCCTTCGTAGTTCATGCTTTCTAGATATCTAGAAAATATCCCAGATTATAGCGATCCCTAAGAGAAGCAAACTCTCGAAATGTGTCTCATTTTATTGGCCAATTAATTTGCAAAAAGTCTTGTCAAAACTGTTCGAAAAACTACTTCTTGACAGATTAAATCC
>NW_014562830.1:0-15543 GCF_001313825.1 Dinoponera quadriceps | reverse complement strand
TTTATGAGCTCGGCGATTTTCGTTTGTTAAAAGAACTTTGTTAAAAGAAGAAAATTAAATGAAGTGTAACAAAATGTGTGAAATGTTAACAAAGGCCTATGGTAAGTCTGCTATAAGTAAAACAAGAGTTTACGAGTGGTATAAGCGTTTCCAAGATGGCCGTGAAAACGTTGAAGATGACGAACGCCCTGGACGCCCCAGCACATCAACAANGTTGGCATATCGATTAGCTCATGCCATGAAATTTTTTCGAATGTTTTGGGTATGAAACGCGTGGCAGCAAAATTTCACAACAACACTTCATTGCTTGTTCGTGAATTTTTGGCCAAAAACAATACTGTAACGATGCCCCAGCCTCCATATTCGCCAGACATGTCTCCGTGTAACTTTTTCCTAATTCCAAAAATAAAGAGAACCTTCAAGGGCCGTCGTTTTACAAGCATAGATGACATTAAAAGCGCATCGCTGAAAGAGCTAAAGGCTATCCCAAAGTTCGAGTTTGAGAAGTGTTTCGAGGATTGGAAGAAGCGCTGGCACAAATGCATAATATCTAATGGGGACAATTTTAAAGGCAACAACATCAATGTAGACGAATAAATAAATATTCTTTTCAAAAAACGAAAATTCCCGTTATTTTTTGAACACACCTCGTATAGGGAAATTCCGGTTTCATACTTTTTCACCTGGTATACGGAGTGGAAACGTAAAAATGGCATCACTACAATGCATTGGCTTTCCCAGTTGCCTGATGCCAATCCCATCGAAAATGTGTGAGCAGTCATGAAGGTCAAACTCAGGGAAAAGAAAGTTTTTCATTTAAAGCAGCTCGTCCGTCATACACGGGTAATCTGGAGATCTCTTCTTGAGACAATGGCGGAAAATCTCGTGCAAATGTCCCGACGCTGCCAGGCCATCTTTTTTTTCCTATTGCCCGTATCAGCGCATGGTGATCTTTCTTATATGGCTGTGGTGCGCACGCTGATTACACAGGCCAACAAGGGTCAAGAAACTAAAACTCTAATATACTTTTCTAAAGGTTTTTTTGTGCGCTGAATATAAATCTGGGCACAGAATTTTTCTATCAGGTCAAGTTTTCGAGATATTCTAACCTAAACGTGCAAAAAACACCGTTTTTGCCGAATTTTGAGGTTATGTAGTACCGCGAATTTTTTCCCTGCAAAAATGCACTTAGGGATCTTAAAGTGTCAGTCTTGCTCTTCCAAACGCCGATGAGTTTGCTTAAAAATATTTTTTTTTTCGCTGAGATATTGCATTTCAAAGTTGACGTGTTTGTGAATTTGCCTAATATCTGAAAACCCATTAAGTTAACATAGACGCGATACAGTCGATTAATTTTTTTATGAAGAAACACAAATTGTTTAAAAATCAATAAAAACGTAATTTTTACCAAATACAGTAAATCTGGGCTAATACACTGACATTCGACCTATGTAAACCATAGAAACCACCCCTACCAAACCATAAGCAAGATTACCCACCTAACCCTGGAAACAGCGAGTTTAGTCGCTTATTTCTTTCGAAATGAATCTTATTTTTCTTGAAATTGAATCTACATCCAAAGTGGGCTAACCTACCGAACTTTAACCCATCTAACCCTTACATACCAACCCCCTAACCCCTAGAAGCCACCCCTACCAAACCACAAGCAGGCTTACAGACCTGACACTGGAAACAGCTAGTTTAGTCACTTATTTCGTGTTAAAAATTACTAACGTAAGTTTTAAATTAAAATTTAAGTAAATTTAATAGCTACGAGTATGATTACGTTTAATTAAATTTGTGTTGATTAAAAAGTTTGGATTTAAAGTATTATAGGTTTAATTAAGTTTCAAATTTTTAATGATTCAATGTTTTTGAGATTAACCGTTTCAAATTTGAAAATTTAAGTAATTAAAATGTTTGATTTTAAAGGTCTGGATTAATAAAAATTAGTAAAAAGAGGTTTTTTTAAATATTTAACATTTGATATTTAAAAAATCAAAATAGAAGGTTTTAATTAAGTTTGAAAATTAATGAGTTCATTGCATTTAGGAATATTGGTGAAGATCAAATTCAAAATAGCAAAATAATTAGAATATTTGGTTAAAAAAAAGGATATCCGCACAGATAAAAATTGATTTTACAGAAAAAGATTCGTACTTTTTAATGCATTTCTTTCACGTTTAGAGTTTATAATTTTGTGGTGCAAGGGTTTGGGGTTTGTGGTTTATGGTTTTAGGGTTTCCGTAATTTGGGTTTCTTGGTTTAGAGTTTGAGAGTTTTGTGTTTGTAAAATTAAGGTTTATATTTCTTCTTATTGGATTTAGAGTTGGTTTCGAGGGGTAAAGTGGTAAAGTGGTCAATGGGTCTACGGGTCAGCTTGCTTGTGCTGTTGAATCGATTTATTTGAAGAAAAAAAATAAGTGATGAACTCGATGTTCCTAGGGTTAAGTTGGTCAGCCCGCTTGGGGTTTGATAAAAGAGGTTTCTAAGTATTAGCTAATTTGGCGTACATGGATTAGCCCGCTTAGGGTGTACAATTCAATTTCAAGAAAAATTAGATTCATTAAAAAAAAACTTTATTTTAAAATAAATAAGTGACAAAACTCGTTGTTCCCATGTGCAGGTCGGTTAGCTTGCTTGTGGTTCGATACGGGTGGTTTCTAAGGGTCTGGTGGGTTAGGAGTAGGTGGGTTAGCCCGCTTGTGGTGTAGGGCTCAACTATTTCAAACAAAATAAGTGACTAAACTAGCTGTTTCTAGTGTCAGGTCTGTTAACCTGCTTGTGGTTTGGTAAGGGTGGCTTCTAGGGGTTAGGGGGTTGGTAGGTAAGGGTTAGATGGGTTAAAGTTCGGTAGGTTAGCCCACTTTGGATGTAGATTCAATTTCAAGAAAAATAAGATTCATTTCGAAAGAAATAAGCGACTAAACTCGCTGTTTCCAGGGTTAGGTGGGTAATCTTGCTTATGGTTTGGTAGGGGTGGTTTCTATGGTTTACATAGGTCGAATGTCAGTGTATTAGCCCAGATTTACTGTATTTGGTAAAAATTACGTTTTTATTGATTTTTAAACAATTTGTGTTTCTTCATAAAAAAATTAATCGACTGTATCGCGTCTATGTTAACTTAATGGGTTTTCAGATATTAGGCAAATTCACGAACACGTCAACTTTGAAATGCAATATCTCAGCGAAAAAAAAAATATTTTTAAGCAAACTCATCGGCGTTTGGAAGAGCAAGACTGACACTTTAAGATCTCTAAGTGCATTTTTGCAGGGAAAAAAATTCGCGGTACTACATAACCTCGAAATTCGGCAAAAACGGTGTTTTTTGTATTTTTAGGTTAGGATATCTCGAAAACTTGATGTGATAGAGAAATTTTAAGCCCAGATTCAGATTCAGCGTGCCAAAAACCTTCGGAAAAGTATATTAGAGTTTTAGTTTCCAAAAATAAATAAAACTTTGTTGGCCTGTGTTATACATTAAGCATATGGAACAGTTTAACGCCAGTTTCGAACGCAAATTTTTTAGAGAGGCATTTATGGCAAAGATACTCTTGTTAGGTTGCCACTTCTTTCCGAGATGAGACACAAGCGTAAATATTATGGTTTCCACCGGGATCGAACCCGAGACCGCTAGTAGTAGATCAGTGCGCTGTCTGTTATGCCGCACTCGTGCTCGCTGCCAGGCTATATTTGATAACAAAAAAGATTGGACAACTCACTATGTAAACGCATTTTAGTATTGAATTTATTAATAGATGCAAATCAAATTTTTAACAATTTTGTGTTTTTTTACGGGAAACGGGACAGTTCGTACGCTCTTGTGGAATAGACTGTAGGTAGAACGCTTTTCCATATTCAGACATTTTTTCTGATTATCACTTGTTTCGGGCATTACCGCACTCCTTAAAAAAAGAATTTAATTCGTTAGAAGAAGTCAAAAGTCACCTGGCTGCATTCTTCAAGGGAAAGCCCAAGTCATTCTATAAACGCGGCATTTTTTTCTATTCGAAAGGTGGCTAAAAGTGATAGATTAAAATGAGCAATATTTCAAAAATTAATTGATGGTGGAATAAAGTCAAAAATTTTTGTTTCACTGCTTAAAAAATTCTCAGAATTTTTGGAATTACCTAATATTTTTTTAACATCCCTGCAAAATTTTACAATCTGTCCATTAAATATTCAGTAAAGTTTATGTAATTTGACGATAACATGTAAGGAGTGTATCCAATGATACCTTTTTATTAAAAATTGTTTTATATATATATTACGCATAAATTTTTATAATAGCCTGGTACTTAATATAGGAAATTTATTGCTACGTCGTTTGGCAATGTTTGTTTGAGTCTTTGCAAGCTTCTAGGATTTTTTATTAAGTTAATCAACACAACGCAATAACACTAAGATGAGCTGACACGATAATTAATGCAATACTTCAAAACTTTGTCTTTGACGCTTTAATTTGGTATTTATAAATCTTTGTGTGTGGCCTCGTTCATCATAAAACACGGAACGTTAATGATTATGCGTAATACATTGGATTAGAAGCACTGTAGGATTTCACTGGCTGATTCCCAGATTTATCCTAGATCCAGACTGGTCTTGGTATGAACCTATGCAGCAGTATTTTAAACAGTTTTGATCTATACCCTGTTAACCCTGTTAACCCTGTTAACAACAGTTCATTTTGTTGAACCTGAGCTCAAGCTATTTGCGTTTATTGAAAATGTTTTTTTGCAGTTAGTGGTCAATCTAGATGAATTTCTAGTTATTAAACTATATCTAGTTATAGTGTAAGTTGATTATTTAAGGTAACTGATACGCCTCTTTTTGTCGTAAATGTAATTGGTGCGCATTTCGATTCACTGATTCTAATGCGCTACTTCTTCAACCAGTTTTGTATTCAAATTAGATTTAATTGTAGATACTGAGAAGCAGTTGCGGGATAATGGCTTGAAGCTAGAACTGCAGTGTCATCTGCAAACATAGTGACTTGAGATATTATTAGTACATCTTTAGTAAATATTAAATAAAGTATTGGACTAAGTACACTTCCTTGGAGTATTTCTGCTTTTATTTGGTATAGATTCGTTATTGCGTTCTGATATTTGACTAGAAAGTGCCTATCTTCAAGATAGAATTTTAAAATTGTTTAGAAGTTGAAATTGTTTAGAATTGTTAGAAGTTTACGAGTAAGTATTTCCCTATCCTTAATTCTATGTCTATGGCCAGGCGTGGTGACCTCTCTCACATGCCTGTGGTGCGCCCACAGATTATACGCAGAAACATTGTACTACTGTTTAACACTGTATAATAATCGACGGTATACACGATTAATTCTAACGGTACGATTATAACCACTGACATTGAATTCGACCGCGGAAGTGCAAACGCTGCATGCGCCATACATTCCGCGGCGGGCTGCTGCTTGGCATAACTATATATAGTGCGACCGTTTCTCCGGCGCAATTACCGCCTCTCCGAGTCGTTGTCACCAATTTTCGCGAAATTTCTGGGCGTTAGGCCCAATCGTTTTGCGCCTACAAAATCTCCTATGTTAATACTTAAATTTTCCGGCGATTCGGTAGCAAACGAGCCCGGCAAATCTGAGGTTAATTTAGGTTGGAGAGAAGAGGGGTTTTGAGGTCAATTGAGGGAAAATTTATCACACCGTAACGGTAACAATAAAATCTATTATATCGGTCCAATTTATAACTAGTTGACAAAGTTGGTAAAGCAAATTAATTTCGTGGCGGCACCAATCTTATGCGATAGCGAGGCAAGATAAGCAATTTACAATTCGGTTCGCGCTCTCTACTTCATCGTGATTCGGACGTGAGGATGATCGGGAGCACGGCTGCGACGGCAGCTCCGAGACTTTCCTCCGCAAAAATATAATTACGCAATCGCTAATTATCACCAAAATGAGGGAAATCCCGATCGCTCCGCTGATCCCCATGCCAGCCCTTCCTCGCGAGCCCTACTCCGAATCTGGATAATAAAAGCGCAACTTGTAACTCTTACTCTCTCTCAGTGGAGAGTTCTCTGTGCACAGCTCTGGCAGGTTGACTCGATATCTGATGCTAAATATTTTTATCATCCAACAAATTGATATCAGTTGGTCGACCTCGGCTGCTCACTCTGGATCTTTGCTCTTCATCGAGCCTTCATCTCTAACTCAACGAAATTACGTGCGAATAGGTGACCTTACATTATTGCGCTATTTCTACGGTATCTTCTCCTATCGGCTTCGCGTATCTCGCTAACTCGTTCGTTCTCTCCCTCTCTTTTGCTGGTGTTATATTGCTCACTTGCTCGCTCGCTTTTGATAGCTTTCGTCGCTGCTGATTTCTCGATGCATGCCATCAACGAAGTGAAGTCCGGAGCGCATGACTTGTCGATCATATAGAGGCCCCTTTTCTTGGTCATTTTCCAAGCTTATCGTAGCTTATTTGTTCCTTGTTCTAGCTCCCGCTCGCCTTCTCGCCTACATCTGCTTCGCGGGTCTTTTTGATAGCTTTTCTCCAGGGGCGCTTGGTGCTTTTGCTAATTCCAGGATCGCGATATCATCGTTCTCCGTTCCTTCAGCAGCTGTAACTAAGGACAATATTGGTATCGGCATTCCGTCGGCAGTTATTCTAATAATATTTATGGAGGGGCATACCGTGAGTCCTTCTTCAGCTTCTTCAGGTCCTGTCGACGCTCCTTCGCTCCTCTCCGATACTCGCGATTCTCCACACTCCTCTCTCGCGCTGTGCTCTGCTTTTTTGCTTAATCGATCTTGGAACTCGTGGTTATAAAACGGGGATGCAGGATCACCACTAGGTTAATCCATGCACCGCCATACATGGTTCCGGAAAAGAAAATCAAATCGCGGCAACATGCCCCTCACTCGGATCTTAAATCTTCGACCTTAACCTTCTCAGGAACACTCGCTCTTTGTGACGGGCGCCCACAAGGTTGCTATAATGTTAATAATTATTATTTCTAATTTATTCCCTTTAAAAGGGGATCTCATTACGAATGTTTAAAAAAGCAAAGCTGATTATTCGCGCGACTCGCTCTCAAAACTATATCGCCGCGATCAGCGTACGTTCGTGATAGACTACTATAGAAATTGTGAAACTAATAAATATTTGCAGTAAATTTTATAGTTTTTCATTACATTCTACTCGTATTTAGTATCCCTTTTTCGAGTCGATCCCGAACCTGTCGCGTCCTACATAGTCAGGGCACGATAGCCGATTCTGAACGACAAATTTTTGGTAGAAAAGTTCCTTCGACAAGGATATTTTACCACTGTCTTTTAAGAAAAAACACAAGAGTATGAAAATTTTTGACTCTTCCGGAAATCAAACATTGTACGTCTGGCATAGTAGACCAGTGTGTTATTTGCTAAACCACGCTCGTGCTTAAATTTCGCAAAATATCGTTTAATTGTATAGAAAAGTCTAGTCTGCCAAACTTTGTCAAACGCTTGTGTTATATTAAGGAATGCTATTAAGCAGAACTTTATATACTAAAGGCTATGGTGACTTTTGTTGTCAATTCTATGGACTTACTAGATCGTTGCATGTTGATACCGAAAACCAAACTGATGGTTCGATGTCAACTTTTCTTTCTTAATAATTAGTAATAATTTTATGGAAAACTGCTTCTCGTAGATATAATTAATAATATGTTGATTGGGCTATTCGCCATAACATCTTCTGTGCTTTTTTCTGGCTTGGAAATCATTATTTGTACAACGATGTGTTCTATTAAAGGGGGAAAAAACTAGTTCTTCGAATTGTGTTAGAATTGTGTCAGTTATTTTTATCCTTTAATAGGCCAATTAATATATGAGGCTTAATATTATAAGTTTAGAAGAATAATCGATTTGATATTACGGACAACAGTTTCAGGGGGTACTTTATATTTTTACATAATCCGCTCGAAACTTAATGCACTTTTCCTAAGGTTTTCCTCCGTTTCTGAATTTTTCCCAGAAATGATTTTCTTCGAAATCTTTAAAATATTCGTTTACGGTCTCTATCGCCTCATTGGACCCAAACTTCTTTCCAGTCAGGAAAGTTTTGAGTTTCGGAAACAAAAAGCCGAGGGAGCTAAATAAGGCAAATACAGTAGATGCGGAAGAATGTTAAACTTCAATTCGGCAAATTTTTGCTGAGTGGCAACTCTTGGATGCGCCGATGTATTGTCAGGGTGAAACAACACATTTTCTTCGCCACTTTGAGATATTTTTCCGCGTTTCTTGTTTTTAATTTCTGTAAAAATGCTCCATAGTATTGGCCAGTAGCGATTTTCCTTCTCAAGGTATTAGATCAGGAAATTTCATTTCGCATCTCAAAAATCTGATGATATCATTTATATGGTCGATAGTACGGGTTTTTACTTTTTCGGGGCCATTTCACCTCGTTCAGTTCATTGCTTGGATTGCGTTTTTGAATAAGGTATCTAATGATGAATTCAAGTTTTAACCATACTTACAAAACGCCGCATGAAATCCGTTGGATTCTTAGATACTTATAAATAGGCTAATATTCGCATATGCTTTGCTCTGCAGTGAACAAACGCAACACCTATTAGGTAAATCGGAAAATTCCGCCCATCTAGCGGCGAATAGCTATAACTAGAACTGTCGGTAACTGTAATGTCTAAACCAAACTTAATTTTTTGTTTTACCATCTGTCAATAAAATTCAGTAAATAAAGATATATGTTTGCATTAATAACATTGTTAGGCCGGCCACAGGCCGTGGCGTAATCGCCGGCTGAGTCGGAGCAGACCCTGCTCGTCAAGGACCGGTTTGAGGCACGAAAGGGGACGTCGCGACCGGCCTGTCTTCGCTTAACACCTTAATCTCCGCGCTGAAGAAGATCTGTTGCGTGAGGCAAATCAGTGCTGCACGTGCTGCGCTCTGCTCCGCTGCCGAGGCAGTAACCGTGGACGGCCGGAGTCATTGCACGAAGCACGAAACGTATGCCATCGAGCGTACAGCCCGAACAAATAAGAATGCCCGGCACACAAGTTCCCAGTCTGCAGGAGCCTCCGCGTCTACATGATGGCATCGCTTCTTCTTCGGGAGCGATCTCTTGTCCTTGCCCCGGTGCAGGCCATTCACCCCTTGAATGCTGCAGCCACTCGGTTCCCTGCCACCACAACGTGCAGCGTTGTAGTTCGGCAGGCGTTATCTCGCGAATTGCCAAATCCGCCGGGTTGTCCCAGAACGGGACATGTCGCCATTCCACCCGGGAACCCAACTCATGAATCGCCGCAACTCAGTTCACAACGAAGGTGTGCCATGAAAAATGATCTGACCACCACCCCAACACCACTGTATAATCGGTCCAGCAGTACTGGCCTACTCGCTTCAGGCCCAGCACTGTCGCAGCGTCGCGAAGCAGTCTGGCCTCCAGGAGCGCTCCACGCAGCTTTAACCGCGGAAGCGTCACGCACGCGCTTCACTGGTGCGACCTTGGTCTTCGCTATCAACAGGCATGAACCTATCTGACCTCCTCGCTGCTGAGTCACAAGATAGGCTGCAGCGGCATACGCCTTCTCTGAAGCATCGCAATAGACGTGCAGGTTAACCGATCTGAGGTCGGGCTTCCAGCCCGTCTACCGCGGCATAGAAATTCTGTTCACCCTATCAAGGCCATTCTTGAAATGCTTACACCATTGCTCCAACGAAGGGGGGGGGGAGGTCTCCTGATCTCAACTGGCGCCAATGAGCCAAAACTCTTGCAAGAGTCTTTGCCTGCACTAGGGTTGGGAAGAGCCATCCAAATGAATCGAAAATTCGAGCTATTGCAGAAAGGACCGCTCGCTTAGTATTTCTAACCATCGATCCCGCCGTCAGCGTTATGCCGTACGCGTCGTCGGCTACATTCACTGCATGCCCAACACAAACGCCGCAACAACATCCCGATCGTTGATGGCGGACAAGGGCCATTGATCCTCCCTCCGGAACCCACGCGAGAAGGATCGGGTCGTTGGTCGCCCATTTCTTTAGGTAGAAGCCGCCCTTCCTGAGAGCTCGCAACTCTTCCTGTAGGGTCCTGGTGTCCTCTACGCTCGTTGCACCGGCCAGCACGTCGTCGACGTAGGTCTGCATCCGGAGCAGCTCCGCCGTCAGAAGATATTGCTCCTGCTTGTCGGTGGCCAGTTGACGGAGGATTCGGACGGCCATAAATGGCGCCCACGCTGCACTAAAGATAATGGTCGCAAGCCCGTGTCGACGAATTGGAGTTGACGTATCCTCCCGCCATATAATCTGCTGGAGAGGCTGATCGTCAGGATGCACCCTTATCTGCGGGAACATTTGCTCGATGTCCGCTAAGAAAGCCATGCGGTGAATTCTCCAAATGAGCAGTACCTCTCGTAAGTCCCGTTGCAATCGCGGTCCGATGTGCAGCACGTCGTTCAACGTTACGCCAGAGGTCGTGGGCTGAGAGGCGTTGAAGACGACTCGGATCTTCAGAATTGAGTCCTCCCTTCTAATGACAGGATGATTTGAAAAGAACATTTTTGTCGGCTTGGGCGGCGCTGATTGCTGATTGCGGGTCCTCCGCCATGTGGCCTTGTCGCTCATTATTCCGCATGAACTCTACGTAAGAAGTTCCTCGCAAGGCAGCTCTCGTCGCAACGCGAGCCTCCAACCGTCTGAACGACGCCGCCGCGACCTTTTCCGAGCGGCCCAGTATTCTGAGCTGAGCGGTCGACCTTACAGGAAGTCGCAACTCATACCGTCCATCCTCCAGGCGCCGGTATATAGCATAATAGTGCTCCTCGCATTCCTGCTCCTCTGTTGTCCAAAAGGACCCTGCAAGCTCCTCTTTGACTTACTAGAACCGACGGAGCAGTGCCCTCAGATCATCCTGGATGCATTGAACGGTGTGGCATTGAACTACTTCCTCGGGTTAGGTGGCAGACGTGGCCCGATAAGAGCCACTCTAGGCATTGCCTGCGCCACCGGCGACCCCGGACCTCCACGGTGCATCTCACCCAACAGAATTTCGGCATATACTAACACCCCCAAAACTCCCTCAATCCTGCTTACATCCCGCAAGGATTCTGCAAGCTCAGGTTTCTTTAAGTAGTGCCAGGAGGCAATCTCCTTCACCTGTGAAGGTCAATACGCTGTCAACCTCAGCATGATCAAGACGTTGAACCACGTCGAGAATGGATCGGACATGGTGGCGCTTAGTTGCAGGGCGGCGGCAGATTTCAGTAGCCGGGATTGCTCATGTCCGATTCCGGCTAGCTGCATGCGCACTGCGCTACAGATTCACTGATTAGGTTGATCTCTGATCCTTGTGCAACTAAGAACCTAATGGCCGTCGAGCGACACTCGGCGCCGTGAACCGCACCCGCGCAGTGCCGAGGAGAACTCGGCCACTCGCTCTAGTCCCGCATATTTCATGTTGTGAGGTCGCGGGATTGCCGACCTCTGCAAAAGCCGCGGAAGTTGTTGCCTCGTGCAACAATATGTGATGCAGGCCGCCGCACTCCCGGTAGCGAACCTGCGATGTGCAGGATCTCGCTAAGCGTGCCTCCGAGAGACAGTTGCAACGAAGGCGCAACCCCATCACCCTTTCCTTCCGAGCCGGAACTGACAGATCTCGGAACGTTGCACAATCATATATGGGATATGGCTTCATGCAGAAGGCAAACATTCCCGATGTCCGCTCCATGGTGTGTAATGCCCGTGAAACTCTGCTGGACGACGTCTAAGCGACACTCTTGCCCTCTCGCAATGCCGCCGAAGATCCTCTCAGCTGTTCCACTGCCTCGAGTTCTCGCATGTGTCCCTGTAGGAAACGACTGAGCATGGCACGGGCTCACGCTTTTCATTCACAGTCCGTTCCTAGTCGTTACGAGACGCGGAGTCCAGCTTGGCAACTGCTAAGTAGACGGGCAAGTCGTCCCAGTGTTGCACTGGTCGCTCCAGTTGCTGGAGAGCGATGCGTATTTCGATCGTATGATCGAGCACTCGGCGCACCTCCGTGGGCGACTCCTTTCGAATCGAAGCGATCCCCAACAACTATTGAAGATAATAATCGACGAGAAAACGGCGATTACCGTACTGATCGCACAGCGCAGCCCATGCTGCTTCGAAGCTGTCCGCAGTGATCGGGTAGTTTCTTAGTAAGGATTCGACCTCTCTCGAGACGCTTTGCTTGAGGTAATGCATCTTCTGCACCGACGACAACGCGTCATTCTCTCGCATCATCGACGAAAAGAGGTAGTGGAAGCTGCGTCATTTGCTCAGCTCTCCTGCAAACCGCGGAATCGGAATGCGCGGAACTGTGACTTCCAGCATTTTAGCATGGTAATGGAGTACTGATAGTGAAGACGCTAGTATAGTCAACAGCGAGACCGCCCACCCTTGTGCCTTGAGAGAGTTCCTCGATACGCGTTACAATGACGGCCTTGTGATAGAGGTACATCTCCTGCGTCTCCGAAAACTAGTCCTCCTTAAGATACTTGAAGGATTTGACCGCTATATCTAACGAAGGGCGCAATTCCCGGTCTCCGACCTGAAATTGCCGCCAGTAATCTTCGAATAACTCTAGGCGGGCCTGAACCCCGCGACCGTTTTATATTGTCCGGAATTTTTCGCATTATCCAGCAAGCGACCAATCAGTCTCATCTGAGTTCATTATCCAAATCCGCGGCCGCCCGTGTAGCCATTTCTGCTATTCACGCAATTGCGTGACGATATATATACTTCTTATACCGTGTACGCATGAATCAAACTTGTGATCCGGCTCGAAGGATCATACCAAGTGAACCACTTAGGCAGCGCGCGCTGCTAGCTTCAGTGGCGAGAGTCCGGCATGCGCGAGACCACCTCGCCTTGAGCGCTGCAAACCGGCGTTCGAGCTTCGCTCGATCCGCAACACGTTCATTTGCGGGAAGTGTTAATCTTTTGCTTCAAATAGAAGAAAACTGCAGAAGAAACTCATTAAATGTTTGTAGAAGTTTGAACTGATAGTGCTCCTTCCGATAAAATATGCAAAAGATAATTTCGACGTTATAAAAGTGATGATTTTGATATTGAGGACAAAGAGCGTTTTGAATGGCCAAGAGCATTCGAAGACGAAGAATTGGTGGCATTGGTGGATGAAGATCTATGTCAAACGCAAAATCAATTTGAATAAGCTTTAAATTATGCTCAATCTGTCATTTCCGATCGTTTGAAAGCCATGGGAAAAGTTTACAAGGAAGGAAATTGAGTCCCATGAACTGAAGCCATTAGTCATTAAAAGGGCGAAAAACCTGCAAAAATTCTGCTTGCTAGACAACAAAAAAAGGGGTTTTTGCATTGTATCATTACTATGGATAAAAAATGGATATATTTTGACAACCCCAAACGTCAAAAAACCTTTTGCGATACCGGCCAATCCTCAACATCGATGCTAAAGCGGAATATCCATGGAAAGAAGTCAATGCTCTGTATTTGGAGGGATCAGAAGGGTGTGTACCATGAGCTGTTGAAATCTGGTCAAACAGTCACGGGGCATCTCTACCGAAAACAAATTATCCGTTTAAACCAAGTATTGCACGGAAAACGAATAGAATATGAAACGAGACAGCATAAAGTGATTTTGCTTCATGTCAACGCTCGGCCTCAAGTCACAAAACTTGTCAAAAAAACGTTAGAAACACTTCGCTAGGAAGTGCTACGCCATGCGGCTTATTCACCGAACTATGTTCTTTTCGACTACCATTTGTTTTGGTCGATGGCACACGCACTTGCTGAGGAACGCTTCAATTCTTATGGAAACGTCAAAAAATGGCTCTCTTACTGGATAGTCTTTAAAGATGAGTCATTCTTTCGCCGCGGAATTCGCTTGCTGCCTGAAAGATGAGAAAAAGTCGTCGCTAATGATGAATAATATTTTGATTGATAAACTTTTTCATTTCGTTTCTTAAGTAAAAACGTACCTTTCCGAAAAATCGGACGGAAGCTTCCGATTTAGCTAATTCTTGCAAAAGTATTCTCATATTCAATTCTTTATGCAAAATGAAATAAATTTGCTCAGTTGAGATATCTATGGCCTTTGCTATCTCGCGCACTTTCACTCGTCTGCTGAACAAAATCATGTCATCGATCACTTTATCGATAATTCTGGCATGAAAGCTGTTTTTGTTCTTCTTGAACGTAGTGCATTTTTGACCTTTATTCTGCCACACTTGAATTGGTTTACTCAAAGTTGAAATGGTTTCATAAGAAAGGTATAAGTCACCCGATGTAGAAAAAATCCTTAGCAAAATCATAGATTTTCTTTTCTGTTTTTCGCTCTAAAAAGAAAAGAATTGAATCATACTTCGATTTCCAATCATTGTGCGTTCGAAACGCTTGTATTGAAACAGTTTGTCAAACAAAGAATTAATGGCATAATGACTTGAAACTTCTCATGAATTATTACAAGAAAGGGAACTAAATGACCACATATATCGTTTTGCTCTCGCCCTATGAATACCTGAACAAAGTTACTCTTCAAACCACTCTCGTAAACAATTTTCACTTTTTATTAAAAGAATTACTTTACTTAATTACCACTTTGAAGGCTTCAAAAGGTCAGTTTTTTGCTTAAAAGATAGTCTATATTCTTAGAAAAAATTCTAATAATTTAAGAATGAAATTCAATTTTTTTTACAAACTTTAAGCCAATTTAGTAGAGTGCGTCACAATGCTGTCGAACGGTTCGGAGAGGCCCGGCGTGGCTAAACTCCGAAAACGTAAAAAAAGCAGAATCGACAGGTACATATTTTGGTATATTTTACTATTCCGCGTTTTAAGAGGTTTTACGCAAAACAATAACGAAAGTTTTAATGCTGTTGTGTGTTCAATTAACTGAAAACTTATTCGAGCAGTAAAATTCTTCTAGATTTAGCAGCAGTTATTGCTGTTTGCAATTTTAATGATGGATTGACGAGCATAATAGAAGTTTAGCAAATATTAAATCTTACTATTTGTCAGAATTGTCACAATTTTTACACCAATCCATACGGTCGACGCGTGAAGGCTGCTGAGCACTTGATATCTGATGTCGCCAAAACGCACGGAGAAAACAGATCGAAAGAAAAAAGATGAAATGAATTGGGTTTATCTTTACTAAAAAAATATTTGATATGCATTTTTCCAACTATTTAATATATACGGAAAAATTATATATCAATAGCACTTGTCTCGAATCAATCGAAAGTTCCGATTGACTCTAATATGACAAATTTTCCCCTTTCATGGTGAACATATTTTCTAAGAAACGGCCCTCAGTCTCCGGCAGCTTGAAGTTCTCCGACTATGGTAGCGGTTGGATAAGGAAACGAGCAGAGTGTGCAAAGAATCCCCGGAGGAGACAAGGTCTTGATAGAAAAATTGCATGTTGCCATGTATAACATTCAAATTCTATTTACAGATAAAAGACAAATAGAATTAGAAGAAGAACTATGTCATATACCAGGTGTACCGGTATGAAGTGAGCATCAAAATACAAATGTCTCGATAGGGAACATTTATTTTGAACGGGC
>NW_014562829.1:0-2133 GCF_001313825.1 Dinoponera quadriceps | reverse complement strand
GCCTAGAAGATTTTGAAATTTTCCGTTGTGACAAAGATGCTGGTGTCTGCTCAAGAGGCAGTGGTGTTTTAATTGCCGTGCGAAACTTTTTTATAATCGCTCTATTACCGTATTTACTTCTAATATCGAACCGATTTTTGTTGAAGTGAGGATCGGTTTTGGTACACTTATTATTGTGGTTGATTATTGTTACGTCCTGGAAGAGGATGAACGCAACAAAATCGCTTACTCGTGCACTCGCGAGTCCTAAACGTACTGGTAGGTCAGCAGATCAGGTCAAGGTCCGGAGAGGGCCATTTAGTCCGATCACAGAACGTACGTCAGGTGGTCCTTTATTTAGGTCAAAGAACTTAATCTCTTTACCTGGGATAAAACCATATGAGCGTGTTGAGAGGGGAATTTAAATTTAAGTAATTGAAAGGAAATGAATAAATAATTTTGTCAACTTGGTTAAATTTAGGACATTTTGAATAAAACAGTTTATTAATTATATAAATAACATAATTTGGTTCTCACATGGATTAATAATAGTGGTAAATTGATGAGAAAAGTCATTGTAAAAGATACAACATTTAAAAGGTAAACAGTGAGATATATGGGTTAACATTAAACAAACTTTTATAAATCAGCATTATTGGAATAATGCAAATACAAGATGAAGATTAAAGTGAGATTAAGGAAAAAGTAATCCGTGTAACTTAATATAATATGATCGGGTTTAACGTAACAAAAATGTTTAAAGTATCGGTATGGCGAGGAAAACATCATTATATAATACAAGGAAGATAATAATTACGCAGTGTACGTGTGTGGTTTGAGTAGTGAAGTGGGATTGGAGATTGGATTGAAATGAATAAAAGTCATGCTTAAATATGAAATAGAGACTTACGATTTAGACGAATCAACTGTGATGAATAGTACGTAGAACATTGGTTCCTTGATCGTGNGATTTATGGGGTCCCGGAATATGACTGACACTGACTAACTATGGTTAAATCGAGCGATTCTGATACTCCGACTAATTACCGGAATATCGAAACGAATATCTTAAAGAAATCCTGAGTTACACACAGCAAGTTTTACAAAACGAGTGGTACTGGAGAGATTCTAATCTGAACAACAAAAGTGAAGTCGTGGCGGAAGCCATAATGGTACGAACGCAAAAGATGTTGAAAACGATAATGCGCAACAGTAGTTAAACGGGCAATGAGAATGAATGAACAGTTAGAAAAATAATAACAAGAAAAGGAAGACTACAAAAAAAGACTGACGAAGACTGAAGACTACAGAAGAAGACTGAGAATGACTGAACACTACAGAAGAAAACTGAGAATGAACTCTAGGCAGGAGAGTGAAACTTATATAGGGAAGATTTCAGAGGGTGGTGGATGACGACCACCAATGAGAGAAGGTTGCGTGAAAAATGGTTATTCTGGAAAATTCTTAATACTATTTGGATGTCATAAATAATCCTAAGAACATAAACCTATCAAAGGGCCTTCGTTCGACCGGCTATGAACATCGGCGGATAAGATCGCAGACCTATCGGGCAGCCTTATGACGTATTTGGGCGGCGTGTAGTCGTATCTTTTCCATAAAAGCGCTTGCTCAAATCTGTTTGTTTTACAATCATAAAAAAAGGAATTCGCTGCTATCCAGGTACCCAAGATGAACAAATACGTACCTATCGTAGAGGCGGCAAGATTATCTTAGTTATAAAAAAAGGAATTTGTTGTTCCCGGGGTACCCAGGGTGTAAATAAAACTACATACCTTACGTGAAGGCGGAAAAGATGATAGACGCATTGGGAAGCATACGGCACGTTTAACGGCGGCCATTGTAATCTTATCTTTATTACAGCAGATCTTGCCCAAAGTCCATCTACTTCCCAATCATATAAAAAAAAGAGGAATTCGTAGTTTCCGAGATACCCAGGACGTAACATTATATTCCGCCAAATTCAATGCCGGATATTTATGAATCCCACTGTCGCTCTGTTTTGCATATCTGGTATTCCTTTCCTAACGCTAAATTTATTACTATAGGGGATTTCAAACTGACAAATATTATCTGGTGTTCTAAAGATACTTTATTAATTTACTATACAGCGGATTCGCACTTGAAACAAGCCAA
>NW_014562828.1:0-810 GCF_001313825.1 Dinoponera quadriceps | reverse complement strand
AATCGATCGTCTTGCCTGATGGTAAGAGCTCATAATAAATGATACCTTTATAATCTCACCACACTAAGAGCATAATTTTCTTCGGGTGCAATCCTGCCTTAGAGGTTGTTTGTGGTGGTTCACTGCTGCTTCCCCATGATCTTTTACGTACTACGTTATCGTAGACGATCCACTTTTCATCTCCAACCATCGTAACCAACCGCTTCAAAAATGGATCGTTTCCTTGGCGTTTCAGCAGCGCGTTGCAGATGGAAATGCGAGCGGTTAACTTGGCCTCGGTCAATTCGTGCGGCACCCAAACATTGAGGCGAGAAACGTATCCCAACTGACGCAAATGGTTTTCTACACTTGTCTGGGATATATTAAGTGTAGTAGCAATCTCTTGTACTGTTTGCGATGGATTTTTGTCGACGGTATTCTTTATTACAGCTGAATCAATCTCTGCTGGACTACCAGAATGGGACGCGTCACTAACATCAAAATCTCCAGAACGGAATTTGGCAAACCATTTTTGACACACACGTTCTGTTAAAGCATTGTCCCCATACACATTACAAATCTTCTTATGAGCTTCCGCAGCTCGTTTGCCTTTTTTGAAAAAAAACAAGTAAAATATGGCGAAAATGGACGTTCTTTTCTTCCATATTTGCAACCGTGCAGTACGCACAATATTCTAGTATTAACCGGCGTATGTTTACAAATAGGTTAGGTGAAACTTCGCTTTTCAGCTGCGCAAGCGCGTTGTGCGATAGCGCTGTGGTAAAGAGATAGCAGAACGAGTAAACCTACTCCGATTAAAAAACCGAACGA
>NW_014562827.1:0-420 GCF_001313825.1 Dinoponera quadriceps | reverse complement strand
TTATTCAATTTTTATTGAGATATCTTTTGGAATTCTCAATTTTATTACTCACTCCACGGTAATCTACCCATATCCTCAAGGCATCGACCTATGTTACCTCTAAATTTTGCCACTGCGACCGCATCAAAACCGTAAACCATCGCCTGATATCATAGAATTAACCACAAATACGTAAGAAATTGTTTAATAATGAATTAGTAATCAAATTCAATCACAAAATAGACCGATTTGCAACTCGGTCGAATTTCGTATGAGCAAGCAGTAGCGCACCTTACGTTGAACATTTATCTTTAATCTCCTTAACGGAGGAAATCACGTAAGTATTGTTAGCAAGAAAGAGACGCGAATTAGAGTACTATTTAAAATTGAATTTGAATTTTAGAGTATTAAATAATTTTATACTTGTATAATTTTATACTT
>NW_014562826.1:0-1586 GCF_001313825.1 Dinoponera quadriceps | reverse complement strand
ATTAAATGTGGCCCTGAGTATTGATCTCCTAATTTTTCCTTTTTTGGTTAACATAATAAAAATACTTCGTCGTTAATTTTAAATTCTTGAAGATTTATTTTTTGGTGGTAATATCTTTTTGATTTCAGTTTTGACGCTATGAAACATTCTCTTGCTAATTCTTGCAAATCATTTATATTGGTCATTAATTGGCATAAATAATCGTCGTACGTTTTTTCCTTTTCCCAATCGTTATTAATTTCACTGGACGGTTGTCTGGCGATTTTACCAAACACCAACTCATATGGAGTGTATCCAGTGGATTCGTGTGTGCTTGTGTTATAAGAGAATGTCGCATAGTCTAGTAAATCATCCCATTCAGTGAATTTATCAACATAATGCTTGAAATATTCGACCAATACTAAGTATGACCTTCCTAAGGCTCCGTTGGCTTGTGGATAAAAAGCAGTTGTTCTATATTGTTTATTTCTAAATTTTTTGGCGAATCTTCTCATTAAAATGCTCATAAAGTTACTTCCTTTGTCAGTTAATATTGCCTTTGGAGAACCAAAAATACAAATAAAATGTTTTAATAATGCATTAGCCACTATGGTTGCGGACATGGATTTTAAAGGAATTGCAAGAAAGAATTTGGTTAAGTGATCTTGGATGGTTAATATATAGGAATTTTCTTTGGTCGTCTGAGGTAATGGTCCTACAATGTCTATTGATATTTTTTCGAAAGACGAATAAGGTGTATCAGTTATTATCATTGGTTGTTTTGTTTTCACGCGGTTTAACTTCTTAATTTGGCATTGTAGACATTGCTTAATAAAATTTTGAATTTCATATTTTAAATTTTCCCAATAAAAATTTGGTCTAATTCTGTTGTAAGTTTTCGTGATTCCCTTGTGTCCGCCAACTGCTGATGAATGTGCTTCTTCAATTATATTTTTTCAGTTTTCAATATTCGGAATTTCACTAATCCATGACAAATAATTAATTTAATAGACAATCCGACTAATGCCTTTTGGATTTAATTCAAAATTTGCTCCCATTGAAATTGTCTAATTGTGGTGCTTTCGAGATGTTTAATGTTTTGAGTTACTGCTTCGCGTAGTTTAATTAATAATTCATGTAATATAGCATCAGTCATTTTATCTTCAATTTTACTTTTACATATGAATATGAAATTTATTTTATTTCCCCTTTTCTTCGTAATAATAGTTCCAACTTTCGCGCCTTTTAGATACGGTATTAAATTTTGGTCCATAAACTCTTGCGCTCCTTGATCGCAGGGTTTTCCATCAGCAGTTAGAAAGTATAAATAGTTATCTTTTCTCATAAATATTTTGTCGTGGATGTTAATTATGTGTCGTCTTTGCGTGCGTGTAATTATTTGGTGACTATTTGACTCTTCGGAGTCGGTGTTTAACTCGTTACAGGTTTGATCTATGTTTTGTTCGTCGTCTTCGCTATCCCCTGTTTCACTGACATCAGAGTCAGATAAGTCTTCGCGTTGAAGTTTCTTGATTCTCTTCCGAATTGGTTTTCTTAACGTCACAATGTCGCTACGTTGATTCTCCTGATAATTTTCTTTTAATTCA
>NW_014562825.1:0-480 GCF_001313825.1 Dinoponera quadriceps | reverse complement strand
GAACGGGTGTCGTTTGGAGTGGTCAGATGCCGGAACCGATCTTACGGCGCAAATGAGCTTCTGGAATTTTCCTAGGAACTTCTGCGGCTCTGCTTGTAAACTATCTGAAACAAAAAATTCTCCGGGGATGCGCAAGGCCATGCCAAACAGCATCTCCGCCGGAGATGCCTGAAGGTCCTCCTTGAAAGCCGTGCGAAGGCCAAGGAGGGTTGAAGGCATCAGGTCCGGCCAGGGCACGTGTGGGTTGCACATTAGTGCTGCCTTGAGCGTGCGGTGGAAACGCTCGACCATCCCGTTTGATTGAGGATGGTAAGGTGTAGTGCGAGTCCGTTCGGCTCCAATAATCTTGGAAAGCGATGTGAACATTGAAGACTCGAACTGGGTGCCTTGGTCCGAAGTAATTGACAAGGGGATGCCGTAGTTGCAAACCTAATTTGTGAAGAATTTTTCTGCCACGGTGTCCGCCTGCATATTCCGCAT
>NW_014562824.1:0-681 GCF_001313825.1 Dinoponera quadriceps | reverse complement strand
TTCCATGGGGACATTTGTTGCTAAGACTAATTTTACGCGGTGCGCTAACACTTCGAGTTGCTCGACGAACCACGAGACACAATCACTACTGCGACGGCTTCGAAATAATACGATAATGATTTGTCATACGAGCAATGTAAATAATACGTTATGCTAAATACCGTATGATGCTGATACGCGTGCGATTTGTGATCCTCTCCTTCCTCGCTCGCAGTCTTCCGTAAGATGCATTCCAGATCGGCGTACACGACGAACGGTGGACGCTCTTTCCTGTTGTGGTTGCAAAAACTGAGCCATTTGTCGTCCTCGCTAGGAAGCAGGATGGCACAGTGGTTCATTTCTCCACAATCTATAGTATGGACCTGCAACGTTTCGCTCGAACTAAAATAGTGCAAGCATCTGTAAAAAACATTTAAATTAATATTCATTTTTTCTCAAAAGATATTTATAATATTTTTTTTTACAAATTTTTATACGTAANATGATCATGTTTGCTTAATTGCGAGCTCACAAGTCGGGACAAGTTTTTTATCCATACAAAGTGTCCAACGTTGTCATCTCGCGGATCTGGCAAGTACAGCAAGTTGACGTGTCTGTCCAGTGCGGTCAGTAAGGCGTATCGGAAGGATCATGTGTGTCGTTTTTCCTTTTTCTGTTTTCTTCTTTTCAGCACTGTACACG
>NW_014562823.1:0-411 GCF_001313825.1 Dinoponera quadriceps | reverse complement strand
TTATTTAGTCACTATATCATATGTCGAGAATAGTGATTCTCAAAGTTTACGTTATACTTCTTAAACATTTCACATATAACATATACATGTCTGTAAGAAATAATATAATAGATTTGTCGATGTAATTCAATTTCGACGATTAATATAATACTCTACAATATCATTTGTATAAAACAATTCATCCTTACGACTATCGCATATAAATTGACATATCTGCATATGTATAGTATGAAGCCGTCTGGACCAATGAGCATCTAGCCTAAAATAGTCGTAAAATAGTCGTATTAGTTTACAAAATATGCTTATTGGTCGAAACGGTTTTATGTTACCATATCATGTACAGAATGTTGAATCAATATACGACCCTTTATGACGAGTTGCTTGCCCGAAGGCGCGTGCGTCCAAATGATA
>NW_014562822.1:375-2175 GCF_001313825.1 Dinoponera quadriceps | reverse complement strand
AATATTATAAGAGCATTATAAAAGGATTTCAATGAATTGTTAAAAAAAGTATAGTTCCAATAAGCGAAGAATGTATAAAATGTTGCGCAAACGGAAGATCACTGTTATAACTATCGATATTCTAACACCGATGCAATGTATCGTATGCACGACACTTTACACACATTTCGCTAATTCGTTGTTTTCCCTCTTTGTTTAAATTGTTTACTGGAATTTTACGATGCTCTTATTATACTCCTCAAAGTTCTTTACATGGCTATTGATATTCATTTTACATGAATTATAAGTATACAGTTATATTTCAATCTTGTGTTGCCGTGCAAATGTAATTTATAAACCACAGCTTCAAGTTCCGACCGATAGCACCGAATTCTTTGAAGGACGCTCCAACGCAGAAGCATGGCTGAGACGGTTGTCCGATACTGTGAGAGCTCTTGGAGTTGATGTTTTGTTTTTCGTGATAATTCTTTTCTCAAGTCGGCATCCAAGTGGATTGTAATACCTCTTCTTATACGTTGCAGCAAAAAGTCAATCTTTTTTAATTACTATGTGGATTAGAATGTGACGTAAATCGGTGTTATTGTAACATGGAGTTGTGGCAATCAGCGTTTATACCACTACGCAATTCAGATTTCATTACGACCGCAAAAAAGACTTATATAAAAGAACCAGCAGCAGGTATGCAGACGACCTCGAAGAAGATTGTGGAAACATATACGCGGCATTTGAATAGGTCGACGGTGATTTCTTAGGTAAATGTTATCTCGATCGACAGAATTATATACTGTCAAACAAGAAATAATGTAATCGCAGAACTTATGAATATAAATTATCACCGTCTTTATATAATGTTGCGATTCATATACAGTAGAATAGTATAAAAGAAGGAGCCAGACAGAACATTTCGTACTGAACAATATACCAATAACTGTGTGTAACAATGGATACAGTACTAACCGTGATATCGTACCTACTGAACATTGGTTATTACCCTATCCATTGTTACACACAGTTATTGGTATATTGTTCAGTACAAAATGTTCTGTCTGGCTCCTTCTTTTATACTACTCTACTGTATATGTAATTGTTACACACAATTATTCGTTCATCGCCTTACATTATTATATCGAGACGAGAAATGCGGTGTGCCTTCCATTAAAGTTACCACGTAAGTAAAGAGTTCAACAATTCAAAAAGAACGAAAACCTCTATTGCAATATTTCCCATTTCGCGTTTGATTCATAATCGTCCGTTGTAATTAAATACATTAAAACTACTGTATATTTCCTTCTAGATCCACCACGTTTACCCATCATTGGTCATAGCCAGATGATGTTAAAAAAAATTTCCTCAGATATATTTATCCTTGCNAACACGAGCTTACATCTTTTTGACAGATGGGAAATCCTGACAAAATGGGAAATATTGCAATAGAGGTCTTCTCCTCGAGAATAGATATAAATAGATTCCGCAGATTTAGTAATCCATTTTGTGGATCTTTGCGCTAAATATGGCTCAGTATTATCATTATTTTTTGGAAAGCGAGCTTTTATCTTCTTAACAGATCCTCGAGAACTAGAGATTATCTTAAATATGGTTTAAATCATCTATAGCAAAGTGGATAATTTTGTATGTAGGTAGAATTGAAATTCATTGGCGCATCACGCGCAACTGGCGCTTTTGAGTGTGAAGATACGCAAAACTATTGGGTGAGTGCAAAAGTTCGTGCGGAGGTGCAATAGATGGCGTTAGAAGCGGCGTAAAGTTTTGTCATTAATACCGCCATCTCCGTAAGACATA
>NW_014562822.1:0-283 GCF_001313825.1 Dinoponera quadriceps | reverse complement strand
ACGGTATGTTATGCTTTACGAGTTTCGGAAAGGAATAAACGTTGCAGCAGCCGTAAAAAACATTCAAGAGATTTATCAAGATCAAGCACCAGCTAAACGAACTGTGGAAAAATGGTTTGCGAAATTTCGCCGCGGACAGTTTAACCTTGAAGACAAGCTACGCTCAGGTCGACCTTCGGACATTGATGACGATGTTGTGCGAACTTTAGTTCAGTATACTCCGCGAATTTCAACAGAGGAAGTTACTACAGCACTTAACGTTGACCGATCAACCGCTTTTCGG
>NW_014562821.1:0-1485 GCF_001313825.1 Dinoponera quadriceps | reverse complement strand
GTGATATTGTCTGTGCCGTCAAGCGCCAAGTCGATTAGCCTGCGTGGACATTTCTCATACAGGCTTTGGTGCCTCGCGTAGCAAAAAGCCGCTCTTCGATTATGATTTGTCCTTCTTCTTGTTTTTCGCGTGGATTCGTTTGGAGTGCCTCCACTACTCCCAACGTTATTCCTTCCTTCTAGTATAGCGGCTTCTATCCTCATCACCACATCATTTAGGCTATTCTCCACGATAGATTCATCTAGGGCCATTACGCGGAGCGCTGTGTCGCACTCCGTGAACACCCCCATTTCCTCTATCTCCCTCAATACGGCGTGCCTGAGGGGATCCTTCCATTCGGATGGATTGATCGTTGGTCTTTCTACTAGCCTTTCTACTATTTCGAGAACCTGGATGTCATCGTCCGAGCTCGATTCTATCGTTTCCGTCTGAACTTTTGCTACTTCGGATTCGTTTCCTAGACACCTCCTCTTATCGCTAATTTGTTTCGTGGTTTTGTTCGGTAGGTATTGCTGTATTTTAACGTTTGGATGTTTATCCTTACCGAACTTAGCATCTAACTCCCTCAGTTGGACCACCTCTTCCTCCGTCCACACTGAGAGAGCTCGACCCTTCTTGGCGCTTGGTTTCTCAAGCATTTCTCTTCTTCGTTCGTTTCTAATATTGGGGTGCCGATGCCTCTCGTGCAGCGACAGTCCCACCCTCGTGTCGAAAGATTCCGAACACGAGGGACACTGATGTTCTCTCTGTTCCCTACCTACGCTTTTACATTTCGGTACATGGCACCTCAACGCATGTGCCTTTGCATACCTCTTACCGCATTTCGCACAGACCCAGATCACCACAACTTCCTGATGTTGTTCGGCCACATGCCGAGCCAGCGACTTTTCATCAAGGAAATTGAGGTGTCTCCTCCGCCTTTCACAAGTCGCACACTTAAATATCCGTTCTTGCGACGGTACTTTGATTTCGAAAACCAGCTCATTGTCCATGTACCTAGCCGGGTCGTCGTAAGTGGCCTCCTCGTCCCTAGCGGAAATATCCGCCACAGGAGTCTCGAGGCCGGAAACTCCTGCGTCCGAGGCTTCATCCATTTCATCACCGTTTGTTTTTAAATTTTGTAACCAGTGCATATATTCCGATACATCAATCAGTACATATCCGTGGACATAGCCAAGTCGTCAACTTAAATTCTGCGCAAGTTTACGCAACAATTTTACTCTCCCTAGTGATCGAGAGCTTTGTGGGACTACTTCCCAGCGCTTCGCCTTTACCCCGTTTGCTACCTCGTCGGGTTTGAATGCCCGACGAGGCCCCAGCGGACACCACGTGGAGGTGGGGCAGACTTGGGATACAACCGCAATAAGCGATTGTACCCCCTTGTGAAACGAGCAACTATGACTCAAAGTGGCCTGAAGACACCCTGACGCGGAACACGCACAGAGTCGAAGTTCATCTGTGGCGTGTTGCTTTTAAACATCGCAC
>NW_014562820.1:0-335 GCF_001313825.1 Dinoponera quadriceps | reverse complement strand
CACCCCAGAGGGCGAATATGTTGCGCACCTAGCGCCCTTGCATCAGGAGAAGAGGGGGGGTTACGCACGCAGTGCCCCCGGTATGTAAGGAGGTTCCTGAGGGCACCTCAGCCAGTTGGTCCGGCGCACTAAACCCGTTCTGGTTTTGAGCTCTCCCGGAGCTACACGAACTTGTCTAGTACAGCCACGTGCTCGCGCCGCTCGTTACTATTTCCATCTCTCCTGAGCAGGGCCTAGCGTAAGTTCTATTTCTTGTTTTAATTCAAATTCTAGAAGTTATATTCTTTTATATTTTTTAAATTGTAATCTCATATTTCGTAATAATATAATATTGG
>NW_014562819.1:0-1132 GCF_001313825.1 Dinoponera quadriceps | reverse complement strand
AAATTTTGATTACTTTTCGGTTTACCTAATATAATTAAATAGGGGAAGAGCATTCATTTTTATTTTTTTATTGTATGGACCATTATAATAATTAGAATTATGATTGTCATTCCGCCTGTTGACATAGAATAAATTAAATATTTGTTTCCGATTACATTGTATCCGATTATATCCAATAGATTATGGTTTTCTAATTCCTGCATTTTTGTCAATTTGTTTTCTAGTTCTGCTAAATTATACGGATTTAGGATGACTTTCCTTAATTATAATTTTACTAACGCATTTTTAATATTCTGAATAATTGCAATTTATAATAAAAAGAAAATCTAAATATATTATATACTGTGACCGTTACTTTACGCCCGACCTACTGCAGCGGTGGTGGCACGGCCCACTTCGCTCCCACTTTTGCAAGCGGCAGCGGCTTTGCCTTGGCTAGCTCAGATTTTCCATAAACAACGATCTGCGGAATCGCATCCCGCGCGATTCCGCGCCGGAGAGCGTCGTGGTTCTTAGACGCGTTCCCTCGATATGTGCTGTTCCATCAAAGGGGAGCCTAGAGAAGTAAATAAGCTCGACGAGACTGTTAAAAGTAACAAAGGACAAGCTTTAATCTTGATTTGAAGGATTACAAGAAAGATATTACCCGATCATCTGGCGGTCATATGAGACAATAGATCGCTAGTTTGAACCGACAAGGATGTAACGTTCGATTCGGCTTGCCTGCTCGCGAACAGCGGCTTTACTTCCTTCCCCGGGAGATTCGGCAACGGATTCTAAGGGAGCGTGTCTCGCCAGTTGTTCCGCAAGACGTAACTTCCAAAGGCGGATCTATGCCATTCGACGGCAGCAAATAAATTGACTCGCGTCGCGTTTTCAGCTCCCTTACCCGGCAACCGTTCAGCGAATCTTTCCGGGTCCTAAGTTGGGCGCCAGCCGGGTCTCTCTCCCGGCAGTAGTTGCTGCCCCGGCCGGGTCAGGACTCTCCGACATACTCGTCCGCCGGCAGCAGTTCCTACGTACAATCGACCTCGTTACGCGCGAGTCCGTACGCACGCCATCGGTCTTCGAATCAGCGCGGACTGTGCGACCGGCAATATTTTAGGACGACCGAGTTCCTTCCTTCCTGCCG
>NW_014562818.1:0-1750 GCF_001313825.1 Dinoponera quadriceps | reverse complement strand
AATAATATGGGGGAGGCGGGGGAGACGAGACCCAAGGGTAGGGTGAAGGAGTATTACGATAGGGTGGTGTTGGAGGGGTTGGGGGTTGATAATGGGGGTCAGGTGAGTAGGAGGGAGCGAGAAGGGAACCTGGAGGTATTAGGGAATTCTCGTTATGAGGGGGTGGTGACTGTAACCTCCTGTCAGAGGTTAGAAGCTCGGAAAAGGCTGTCAGCTGAGCGATCAAAGTAGCGTCGTCAGCCTCGTTTAAGTCCCTGACTGCGAGCCGGAGGGCCTCGAGCCTTTCCTCATCAGATAAAGTATTCACTGCGACACGGGGGTGTTAATATACTAAGGAACGGGGCAAGGTAGGGTGATTAAAAACGGAGGTCGGTACTTATTCATACGTGTACTAGATTTGGGGGTGCGGAACCTTTTCGGTCGGCTGGCCGTTCGGGTAGGTTGTTGCACTCGCGGTGGTCGATCGGATAAATCGCGAGATACGTAATTAATTGCTCGGAAGTGCTGCTGTACCGTGTAGCAAAGATCAAAGCCTCCGCACAGTTGAGGACAAAGGATTGAGAATCGTAACGATGATACGTGACGGGACTTTCGAAATGAAAAACGAAATGTGTCTTGCGGCAAGAGACTGGGGTTTATATAGGGCAGATTTTTGGGGATAGTGGATTACGTCTACCAGTGAGAGGAGGTTGCGTGGAAGACGGTTACTCCGGGAAATTCCTATTATTAATATAAACAATTCTAAGAACCTAATCGCATAGGAGGGCCCTTGTTATACAAGGGTGGATAGATCGCAGTCCAATCGGAAGCCTTATGATATGTGTGGGCGGCGTGTACTCGTATCTTTTCATAAACCGCTTGATCAAATTTGTTAGTTTTATAATCATAAGAGGAGGAATCCGTTGCTATTTAGGTACCCAGTATGGGCACATACGTGCCTAACGTAGAGATGGCTAGATATCTTAATTATATAAAAGACGAATCTGTCGTCCCCGGGGTACCCAGGATGTAATTAAACTACATATCTTACATGAAGGCGGAATGAATGAAAAACACTTGGGGAACCATACGGTACGTTTAACGGCGGCCAATGTACTCTTATCTTTGTTACAATAGCGCTAGTTCGAAATCCGTCTGTTTCCTAATCATATAATTAAAAAGAGAGATTCATAGTTTACGGGACACACCCAGGACGTAACAATATCAACGTAAAGAAATGGCCAGCACAATCTCCGGATCTGAATCCAATAGAAATGTTATGGATCAATGTGAACAAATATGTAAAACAGCAGCGGAAGACGAAGAATATTGAGGAACTATACATTATAGTAGCCAAAATTTGGAATTCCATATCTGTTAGTCGGTGCAACCGGCTTATTGAATCTATGCAACGAAGGTGTGCCGCAGTTCTTAGAAACAAGGGTCTAGCTACCAAATATTAACATATTATAGTAATTAGTTAAAGAAACTTGTTAAAATATTCTTGTCCTTATATGTACGTAAGCACGTAAGTACGCGTCCGCAGAAAATATGACACTTTAGTAAACAAACACAAGAAACTTCTTAGTTATGGTAAATTGATAAACTCCGTTTTGCCATCTCAAAATATATGCCATAAACTTATAAAAAATGTAACGGATTTTTGTTTAACTATTTCATAAGTACACAACGAATAAAATTTAATTTTGCTAACTGTACGTAAGTATACGAGGTCTGTTCAAAAAGTATCGCGAATTTTGAATTTCCGCGG
>NW_014562817.1:0-514 GCF_001313825.1 Dinoponera quadriceps | reverse complement strand
TTTATTATGAGCTATTGAGACCGAACGAAAGTATCACGGGGGATCGATATCAATCACAATTAAACCGTCTGAATGAAGCATTGTTGGAAAAAAGGCAAGCAGTAGCCAGCAATCGACGTAAAGTCATGCTTTTGCACGACAACGCTCGACCACGTTGCCAAAGCCGTCAAAGAAACACTGATGCAGCTCGAGTGGGAAGTTCTCCCGCACCCAGCGTATTCACCAGACTTAGCTCCTTCGGACTATTACTTGTTCCGGTCGATGCAGCACGGCTTGGTGGATACACACTTCAGAAATTACGAGGATGTGCGAAAATGGATCGACGAATGGATTGCATCAAAAGAGCAATCGTTCTATCGTCGCGGAATCTACGCGTTGCCCGAAAGTTGGGAAAAATGAATAGCTAGCGAGGGAAAATACTTCGATTAATGTATTTTTTTGCTTTTAATGTTGAAATAAATGAGTTTTTTTAAACAAAAAACCGCAGGAAGTAAGTTTACCACCTAATATCTTG
>NW_014562816.1:0-1689 GCF_001313825.1 Dinoponera quadriceps | reverse complement strand
GTTCATTTGTTTACATCGACGCGCAGCGGCGCGTACTGGACGCGGCGCGCTGTTAGTAAATCATTTGCGTGTATTTCTTTATGAAATTGGAAAATTTTCATATTATTTTATTATCTTATTGAAACAAAACATAGTCCTATGTAGCATGTAATTTGCTTAAACAAATTCATAAAAGTTATAAACAATTAGAAATTACATGTACTTCTCAATCAGTTACGACAATAATGTTTACATATTTCGATTTCTTCTTCAATTTCGGATAAATGAGCGAAAAAAAAGTTGGTAACTAGCAATATGTAAATAACAACGTTCANGCAATAGGTAAGTAACAACGTTCATTTGTTTACATCGACGCGCAGCGGCGCGAACTGTACGCGGCGCGCTGTTAGTAAATAATTTGCGTGTACTTTTTGATGAAAATGGGGAAACATTAATATTATTATATCATCTTATTAAAATAAAACAGATTTCTACAAAGCATGTAATTTGTTTAAACAAATTCATAAAAGTTATAAACAATTAGAAATTACATGTACTTCTCAATCAGTTACGACAATAATGGTTACATATTTCGACTCCTTATTCAATTTCGATTAAATGAGGGAGTAAAAAGTTGGTAACTTGCAATAGGTAAGTAACAACGTTCATTTGTTTACATCGACGCGCAGCGGCGCGAACTGTACGCGGCGCGCTGTTAGTAAATAATTTGCGTGTACTTTTTGATGAAAATGGGGAAACATTAATATTATTATATTATCTTATTAAAATAAAACAGATTTCTACAAAGCATGTAATTTGTTTAAACAAATTCATAAAAGTTATAAACAATTAGAAATTACATGTACTTCTAAATCAGTTACGACAATAATGTTTACATACTTCGATTCCTTCTTCAATTTCGGATAAATGAGCGAAAAAAAAGTTGGTAACTAGCAATATGTAAATAACAACGTTCATTTGTTTACATCGATGCAGCGGCGCGAACTGGACGCGGCGCGAACAGGACGCGGCGTGCTGTTAGTAAATCATGTGCGTGTATTTTTTGATGAAAATAGAAAAATTTAGATAATATTATATTATTATCTTATTAAAATTAGACATCGTTCTATGTAGTATTTAATTTGTTTAAAAAATTCATAAAAGTTATAAACAACTAGAAATCACATGCACTTCTCCATCAGTTACGACAATAATGTTTACATATTTCGATTCCATTCAAATTCGAATAAATGTGTGAAAAAAAGTAGGTAAATCGCAATAGGTAAATGAAAACGCTCATTTGTTTACATCGACGGGCAGCGGCGCGAACTAGACGCGGCGCACTCTTAGTAAATCAATTGCGTGTATTTTTTTATGAAAATGNATGAAAATAGGAAAATTTTGATATTATTTTATTATATAATTAAAACAAAACATAGTCCTATGTAGCATGTAATTTGTTTAAACAAATTCATAAAATTTACAAGCAATTAGAAATTACATGTACTTCTCAATTAGTTAGGACAATAATGTATACTTTATTCGATTTCTTATTCAATTTCGAATAAACGAGTGAAAAAAAATTTGGGATCTTGCAATAGGTTATTAACTACTTTGATTTGTTTACATCGACGCGTAGCGGCGCGAACTGGACGCGGAGCTAGTAAATCATTTGCGTGTATTTTTTGACGAAAATAGGAAAATTTTGAT
>NW_014562815.1:0-921 GCF_001313825.1 Dinoponera quadriceps | reverse complement strand
TGAAATTGCTTCGACGTTATGAGCATATTCTAGCTGAGCAAAACTACTATGATACGTTTTTGGTTCATGAATTCGGTTCATTCGTTTCCATGAATGTTCATATCTTCGAGAAAAAATTTCTGCGTATGTAACGAAAGATGAAATTTCGACAGAAATGAAATCAAGTACAGAGAGTGTACGTCGAATAGAAGGAAACGAAAATATTCGTTTCATATTTCTCTGTGTCGTTATATTCGCGAACGCACACAAAAGAGAGAGAGAGAGAGAGAGAGAGAGAGAGAGAGAGAGAGAGAGATTCATTTTAAGAACAACACTTTTGCAAGATATCTCGAGGCCAGTCAGCACCTCTCGTAAGAAATATGGAGAACAAATTAAAAGAGCAAGCAAGATCGCGGTCTTACGCGTGTATGCGCGATTTATGCGGAAATATTCCGTTCCCTCTTCTTTAGGCCCACCGGTGTGGCGAGGTGGCGAGGGGAGGGAGGATGTCTTTCTCGTTCCGAGAGAGCGAGAGAGCGAGAGAGAAAGAGGGGAGAGAGAGAGAGAGAGAGAGAGAGAGAGAGAAATTGACTCCGCAAAATAAAAAAGAGCGTACGTTAATCTTACATCCTAATGTATATCTTGTTTGTGCGCGCACGCGTTCGTGTATTTTTAAATAGAATCTATAGATAACCGCGCTTCTCCGCAACGGTGATGCAAGTGATGCAAAGGGGTCGGCAAGGGTCAAATCAGGTCACGGCCTCGAGACTCGCTGGAACTTTGCTTCTCCGCACTTTTTTCTCCCCCTGAATACATCGAAGTCGTGGCGGACGTCATAAAATTTGCCAAACGCGTAACACTCCGAGACAAAACGAGAAGGGCGTTTAGAAGTAAGAAGAGAAAGAAGCACATCGCGCGTCAGATCTCTGTGCGGAGATTCCG
>NW_014562814.1:0-1475 GCF_001313825.1 Dinoponera quadriceps | reverse complement strand
AAACGCATTGTTTACTCGTAGATATTTACAGTAAGCATGCTCCATCGAAAACTATTTGTAAAGAGTGATTTCGGCGATTCAACAATAATGATTTCGACAAAGGACGCGAAGGTGCACCGAAAAATTTGAAGATGCAGAATTGCAAGCATTACTCGAAGAAAATCTATGTCGATCGCTAGATGAGTTGTCAAAAGAATTAAATGTTGATAAATCCACTGTTGGAAAACGTCTACATGCAATGGAAATGGTCCAAAAAGAAAGAAGTTGAATGCCATAGAATTTGAAAGAGATAGACAAGGAAAGACGTTTGGTCACGTGCGAGATGCTGCTTCAACAATAACAAAGGAAGGTTTTTCTGTACTGCATCGTGTCTGACAATGAAAAATAGATATATTACGATAACCGTAAATGCTCAAAAGCATGGGTGGTGCCAAATAAACCAGATCCATCAACGCCAAAATGAAATATCCATGCTTCGAAGCATGTTTATGTTGNGTCCAAAAAGAAAGAAGTTGAATGCCATAGAATTTGAAAGAGATAGACAAGGAAAGACGTTTGGTCACGTGCGAGATGCTGCTTCAACAATAACAAAGGAAGGTTTTTCTGTACTGCATCGTGTCTGACAATGAAAAATAGATATATTACGATAACCGTAAATGCTCAAAAGCATGGGTGGTGCCAAATAAACCAGATCCATCAACGCCAAAATGAAATATCCATGCTTCGAAGCATGTTTATGTTGTGCATCTGGTGGGATAAAATGCGTGATGTATGTTATGAGCTGCTGAAACCGTCCGAAACCATCACTGATGATCGTTATCGACTACAACTGATTCATTTAAACCAAGCTTGGAAAGAAAATCGACCGGAATGAGACAATAGGCACGACAAACTAATTCTGCTACTTGACTACGCAAGGTCGCACGTTGCAAAAGCGATCAAGATATAATTGGAAGAAGTGAAGTGGGAAATTCTACCTCACCCGCCGTATTTACTAGACATTGCTCCTTCAGATTTCCATCTTCCAGTTAATGCAGACGGCCCTTTCTGGAGAGCAATTCAGTTTTTATGAAGGAATCAAAAATGGCTTGATGAATGGATCGCTTCAAAAGAACATGATTTGTTCCTTGGAGGAATCCTTTATTACCTAAGTGGGGAAAGTGGGAGAAAGTTGTTGTTTCCAATGGAGCATATTTTGAATGAACTCACTTTGTATTGATTTCTTTAAATAAATATCTCTTTTTCATTAAGAAAGGATGGAAACTTATTCCCATACCCAATACATATTAATATATTTAATATAAATATGTTAAATTATTAATTATTGGTCAAATAATTACTGAAATGTAACTAGTATTTAATTAATGTATATTCTCTAGTAATTTCCTAGTATTAAATTTCTGTAAATGTGCAGAAAAACGTAAAGAAATGATGTGGTTACTATTAGGCATTTCTGATTCTTTAAACTTTTTTGC
>NW_014562813.1:0-552 GCF_001313825.1 Dinoponera quadriceps | reverse complement strand
TCCATTATTTTTACGTGAATTTCAAAACAATATTTAACATTTTTCGGATTGTCCAATTTTGGTCAAATATGCATCGTTTTGTTTTATAATTTGTTGCCATTTTAAAGGTAGCTTCAAAATGTCTCTCTCATAGAAGTCTTGGTCCCTATTGGCGAACACTCTAGTAATCGATTTTTACAATATTCTTTTGATGCCAATTTCTTATCACTAAGGAAGTTTTGCAATGCAAGTAAAACATGGTAATCGCTTGGTGCCGGACTATATGGTGGATGCATCAAAACTTCCCAACCAAGCTCCCGGAATTTCTGGCGAGTCACTATAGACATGTTTGGCCTGGCGTTATCCTGATGGAACACAACACCTCTCCTGTTGGATAATTCTGACCGATTCTGGTCAATCGCTAGCTTCAAACGGTCCAGTTGTTGACAGTAGAGATCCGAATTTAGTGTTTGGCCATATGGAAGCAACTCATAATAAATGATTTTTTTCCAGTCCCACCAAATGCACAGCAAAACCTTCCTGACCGTTAGTCCTGGTTTAGCCACTGTTTGA
>NW_014562812.1:0-249 GCF_001313825.1 Dinoponera quadriceps | reverse complement strand
ACGGTTGGCGGGGAATATAAGGCAGAATGTGGATCCAAGTCGGATGAGGAACGAAGGGGCGAGCTTTCCTCAGGGAGTGGAAAAGTCGAGGTATATCGCGTGCCCAGAACGTCCCGGGAATAACGAAAGATTGGGACGACGTGGAAATTTCATCGCGCTCAGGCGGTCGATGTGTGCGGCGAGGCTAAGAGGTAGGAGGGATCGCGGGGGCGAGATTTATCGAATTTTCGAAATACCCGTGCACTCGGC
>NW_014562811.1:0-2131 GCF_001313825.1 Dinoponera quadriceps | reverse complement strand
TCGCACGGCACGGTTTAATTGCTATTCGTATGTGACCGGAGACATATATTTTTACATTAGATCTCACTTGTAAACTCGTGAGCTTACAATGAATAAGTGATACTGCTTTATCAGCTTGAGAAAATATTTAAGTCTGTGTGTGTGTAAAATTATATGTTTTCCGACATTACAATACGATACTTTTTTTTTCATCGTAATAAATGTATAATGAATTATATGCTCCAGTACACAGTACTCAATAATTGGAAGCGTACGTCCGAATGTTGAACATAAGGAGTGTTTCCAAAAGTGGAAAGATCTCTGGAAGAAAGTTATGGCTTCCAAAAAGAAGTACACTGGAAGGAACACGTTATTGGACAAAATTTAACTCTTTCTTCAGCACTAAGTTGGATATTTTCCGCGCAGACCTCGTATATGCGTCTATTTATGATATTAATTTTTGCTACATTACCTCCACTGGTAAGAAGTCCAGTATTTAGCCAAGGAATCAAAATTTTGTATATGATACTTTTTTCTATATTCTTCGTATTATTTAATATTACCTGGAATCATAAGAGACGCATTGTGTACAGTATCATTTTATTATAACGCTGAAATTCATATGAAGCTGTTCTAATTAATTGAACGTTTTACGACTAAACAATTTCAAATTCTGCTTTTGAAAGACCATGTTCGAGAAAATTAAATCTTTTATCGATACGTAAATAACAGTATACAAAAAGTTTCATTATTGCAAATTTTCTGATTTTTAATAACTTTAAAAATAATTTTTTAAAACATATACACTTTCCCGCAAGTTATTATAATTTTTCTTTTCATTTAATACCTCTAGATCATCTGGATGACGGATAGATACGATAGGTATATGGAGCCCCCAAATTTTATTAATAGGATAATATTTGTCCATCATAGTACGNTTACAAAAAAACAACCAAAGTTTGTCTGAAATCCGTGCAAATATATTATATATCACGATATGCGGAAAATATGTTGTTAACGTTTCCATTCTTTTAAATACGCTATACCATTGCAGAAGCTAAAATTGAGCATGATAAATTAAAGCAATGAAGAATAACAAATGAGAGAAAGGAAAAAAATTAATGCCATATACTATCTAATTTTATGTTAACATATAGCTCGAAATCTCCTTGAGCAACTGAAAAATATGTCAGACATTTCTGAATTATTAATTAATTAATAGCAAATGTTTCGAGAACTTCCACTTACCGCGTGGCAGAGATGCTTGCAGTAGATTGCCCAGAATGGGAATACCTTTTGGTCCTGGTATTTGATCGACCAATTTTCCGGATTTTTTGTAATGCACATAAAAATCTAAACTGAATGCTATAAGGACAATAGTAATAAGTAGTAAAAGTACTGTGACAATCATTTTCCAGCAATGAACAACGTTTCGGATGTTTATAAAAGAACTGTGTGTCTTGTCCGAGCAAGCTGGTACTGTGCGAATTTCCGGCGCAATACTGAAGTAAAGTCAATGTAGCATTAGCTATAAGTAACTATATTGATTAATATGTACATGTGCTTTGAATTGTTATTGTGTTGAGAGAATGATCTTGAAAATATATGTGTGTGCGGCCGTACGTGCGTGAGTATTTCTCTCTCTCTCTCTCTCTCTCTATCTCTCTCTCTATCTCTCTCTCTCTCTCTCTCTCTCTCTATGTGTGTGTATGTGCTTATGCGTGAATTTGTATATGATGCAAGATTAAATACTATCTTTTTTTATCATTCTGACAACGATATGTAGCAACTACGTATTTCATAAAAAAAAGTATCAATCTATGTATATTGTTACGTCCCGTGTAGGCAGGGACGCGCGCGACGCGAGCGGCTCCGTCACGCTTAGCGGCTTCTTAGCTAGGGCGGGGAATGGCGGGAAGGTTTACGCGTGGTCCTGTGGTATAATCCCGGAATGAAAGGGGTTATTCGAGAAAGAAACGGAAACAAAATGAATGGGGACAAAATACACAATATAATTTATTGTGTTCTCGCGCAATTCGAACAAATTAAATCGAGAGGGCAACGTATAAATTATGAAGTCGGTTGTGCGCACGAAGTCGGCGGTATTATTCAATAGATAGAGCATCTAGCTTATTGTAGAGAAAAGAAGGAG
>NW_014562810.1:0-405 GCF_001313825.1 Dinoponera quadriceps | reverse complement strand
AGAACTGCTCTTTCTATCGATGAAATGATGGCTAAATCTTATGCGAGAACGGCACTGAAACAATTTATTCGAGGAAAACCCATACAATTTGGTGTAAAATTCTGGGGTTTTTGCACTTCTGATGGTTTCGTATTGGGTTTTCACTTATACTGCGGAAAAAAAATTACAACAGGAAATAAATTTAGTAAATGTGCATTAGGTTTTCGTGTTGTCATGAACTTATTACAACCGTTTTTCGGTATAATACCTGCGGGCAAAATATCTCAGTTCCATCTTTATTTCGATAATTATTTCACTAATTTAGATCTTGTTGTGCATTTGAAGAAGCTAGGATTAATATGTACAGGTACTATTAAAGAAAATAGAGTGAAAGATAAGAATGTTATGAATAAAAAAGCTCAAAGA
>NW_014562809.1:0-1147 GCF_001313825.1 Dinoponera quadriceps | reverse complement strand
CTCCACCCGAACCCTTACGTTCGCGGCGCGACTCCGTATCTTTCAATAACCAACATCCGCATCCGGGACGTAACAGTTCGGAAAAATTTTGGTGACAGCGGTGCGATAGTAAGGTTGTGTGAAGATATAAATGGTGTCGCGAAGTCCACCCCAGAGACCATACAGAGGAACGGAAGAACGCGACGACATGCAGGCCAATATGGACGTCAATGAGCTACGAAGAACATTGGCGGAACAACAGCGAGCAATCGAGTTATTACAACAACAAATACAGGCAGGAAGTCAGGGAGTACCACTAGTAACCAAAGGTAACATTGCACATTTTTCAATTAGAGACGCGCTAGAAGCTGTGCCCTCTTACGAANGAAAATATTCCGTTCGTTTATTTCATCGAGGGATGCGAGGAAGCGCTGGGCATGATCGCGCCGATACAAGAAAATATTTTAGTACGTGCAGTACGCAATAAATTAAAGGGAGATGCTCATAGGTCAATTCTCGGACGAACATTCAATAATATGCAAGAACTAGTCAAATTTTTACGAGCTAAATACGGTCCTCGAGAAACGGTATATGAAGCACAAGGACGTTTAGCCTACCTATGTCAAAAGAAAGATGAAAAGGTCGCTAGTTACGCGAACCGCGTACGTGAATTAGGGAAGAGAATAGTGGACGCGCAGAAAAGAGAGGTAGGTCGAGTTAGCGAAGAATTTCGGATTTCCATTGAGGGTCATTTAAAAACTAGTTTCTTGCGTGGATTACATCGAGACATAATAATTTCGAAAGAAGGAACTTTCGAACAGGTTGAGAGTCGTGCCATCGACGCGGAGAAAGAACTTGAGACCGTGAGTATGATAAAAAAGATAGTACTCGCAGAGAACACTACTACGGACACGCGTGCTCCCGCGCGACGGATAGATAGCGTAAACGTGTCAGTGTGTCAGTACTGTCGAAAGAAAGGCCATACAGCTGACCAATGTAGACTGATTCCTCACTGGAATGACCGATATAGATACGAAAACTATTCGGCACCCGTTCCGAATAAATATAAGACGGGGTATTATTCGTCAAACGCAGTTAACCGATTTATTCCTTCCCCATCAACTTATCCTAAATCTCCTTATCCGAATTCTCAGTATGCAGGTCCGTC
>NW_014562808.1:0-677 GCF_001313825.1 Dinoponera quadriceps | reverse complement strand
AGTCTACTTGTGGAGTGGAATTCAAATTATTTTAAAGAAAAAGAAACTATTAAACTAGCTGTTTCCAGAGTTAGGTGGTTTAGCCTGTTTGGTAGGGGTGGTTCCTTGACCTTCATTTGACCTATGGAAGTCACGTTAACCTTATACTTTGATACATATCTGGATGTAAAATTTCCCGATCTTTATGAATCCGTCATTAAAAATAGGGGATTCCATTTAAAAAAGTGACCTGGACCTTAAAATAACCTTGGAAACTGACATCAAGGTCAAGATCATTAGTACAGGTAGATGACCCCCACTATCCACGACAACTTTTTTCCGAACATTTTTTTCGTAGGTTGCGTAGTTTCGGAGATATCTCCGTTTGTCCATTAAAATGGGTCACCGTGTATATACTTGTATACAGGGTGTCCCAGACCACCCGTCTCAACCGATTTTTTCGTAAACGCGACATTTTAAAGAAAAATGTGTCAGACAAAAGTTTTGTGACTTCGAGGGGCACATAAGATGGTGTCATTGGTTTGATCTTGGATAGTCGTTTGAAGATCACGTGCAGGTCACTTTTAATTTCTTAAATAGTAACCCCCATTTTTCAATGCATATTCTTGTAGCTTACCTCGAGAACTTTCCAAAACGTTATAATGAAACGTTTTTTAAATCAGTACTTTTCGAGTTAT
>NW_014562807.1:0-497 GCF_001313825.1 Dinoponera quadriceps | reverse complement strand
AACAAGTATTGACTACACCCAACAATTGGGTACCCAGCTGCCTAATCGCAAAAAAAGATGCCATATCATGTAAATTTTTCTCCAGTATCTTTTTTTCTGTATTGCGTGCGTATATAAAAAATCCCAGGATGGCCGAATATTTTTGCTACATAGCCGTTTATATAACGTCGATAAAATTTAAATGAAAGTTGTTTAAATATATTTTATACTTGTAACATTATTATCATATAAAATGCTTCGTTTATGAAATATTCAACCAACCGAAATATCTGCCCTAAATATTTTAAATATTGTTAAATATTTTACTTCAGGCTTGTAAAAGGTAATTATGTTTTTTGTCATAGAGTAACATGATCCTATGAAGACACCGGTTTTTGTTCCTCTTAATTCTTTAGGATTTACACCGGCATCAATAATCGCTTCGTAGATATGTTCAAGCAACATCCTCCACATAGGATCAGTGGCGTGCGCTTCCGAAGATGTCATGTTGAAAAATT
>NW_014562806.1:0-342 GCF_001313825.1 Dinoponera quadriceps | reverse complement strand
ACACAATATTACAAGTGTTTTTCGCCAATTTTTGATGCATTTTAGAACCACGCTTACAAGCAAGTGGTTATCTATCGTATTAATTTTACAATTTTATCGATCTAATTTCTATATTTGATTAATTTTCATCTTCCACCTCGGTGTTATATATCTTACAAAGACCTTTCTCTCGTCATTTTCGAATGAGACAATTACCACCTAAACTAGCGATATTCAACTTATATAGATGGTGGTTATCTGACCCGAAAATGACGAATGTAAGATTTTTGAGTTAACACAATTGATTGATTTTGTAGATAAAATTGGATTATTTATATTCGTTGCTCCGTCGTGAATTTCTCT
>NW_014562805.1:0-406 GCF_001313825.1 Dinoponera quadriceps | reverse complement strand
AAGGATTAAAGACGAAAAGTCGAGGTGTAATAATTCCATTGTACTTTACGACACCCTACTTCACACTTGCTGGCTTACGACTGAAAATCAAAGATGTTTGATGCGACTACAGCTGGAACGCAAAGGTGGAGCGGCAACAAATTTTGTTTGGACAACAAAATAAATTTTGTAGACAGTAAAAAGATTTGTTAAAGATATTTATTGCTATTCGCTTGATAGCAGAATAATTTAATGGTATAACTAAAGTTTATCGCTATTACAACAATTTTGCTGCAAGAGCAGAATTATTTTTTCCGTGTTATGTATATGTAATGTTTAAATAAACATTACATATTGTATATATGTTATGATTAAATAAACAATTTTCCAATTTCTACATATACGCATTTGCTCCTTCCATTCGTAG
>NW_014562804.1:0-354 GCF_001313825.1 Dinoponera quadriceps | reverse complement strand
ACGATGTACAATTTTATGTTCAACTATTTTTTTGTATTTTCCTTATTAAATACATTACGTTATGAGCTCTAAGACAGATATGTAACCTGTTGACGCTTTCATCAACTATTGGGTGTGTGAATAAGTTCTCGCCGTTTCTCCATCAGATGGCAGTATAAAAATTTTCTGTGTATAATTCAAGATGATGACGCATCTATATTGAAGTTCTATAACCTATGTTTAAAATCAGTGCGTGTCTTTCCATTAACCTATAAACAACATTTTCTTTTTGTAGCGTAAAACATGTCAAATTTCGTGCCAAATAAACTGTTTTTGCGGGGAATTTTACTGTACTATTTTATTCAGAAGAAATCT
>NW_014562803.1:0-376 GCF_001313825.1 Dinoponera quadriceps | reverse complement strand
GTATAGCGAGGAAAACATCGTTATATAATACAAAGAAAACAATAATCACGCAGTGCAGGTGTGTGTTTTGAGGGATGAAGTGGCATTGGAAATTGGATTGAAATGGTTAAAAGTCATGTTTAAATATGAAATGGAGACTTACGATTTAGATGAATCAATAGACTGACGAGGATGAATGAAGACGAAGACGAAGGATGGACTAGAATATGGTTGTGGACTGCTGAAGACTGAATTAAGATCAGACACTAAGAACTGCAACTGTGACTGCGACTGTAACTCTAATTGTAACTATAACTTGAACTGGACTCTACTGTACTGTACTGAACCTGAACTGGTCTGGACTGAACTAAATTAGACTGAACTGTAATTGTAACTG
>NW_014562802.1:0-1367 GCF_001313825.1 Dinoponera quadriceps | reverse complement strand
ACAACTCGTGCAGATCCACGAGCACGTCGCACAAAGCGGCCGATTCGTTTTTTTTGCATTGATCCGCATCTCGAATAATGTTAATTTTCGACTGTCTGCCGCACACGGCGGCCATCATCAGGAGAATATTACGCAACGGTGTGATTTTCGACGACCATTATTCGCGCAACAAATCGAGAGGAGTGAACGGCCTTATTCCCCCCTCCTCCTCCTTTTCCTTCTCCTCCCACTCCTCTTCCACGAACTCTTCGTTATTTTTAACAGTATCTTCAAAATCATCATCATCATCGATCGTCACTATTACATCATCCTTCCTCTGTTTCTTTCTCTTTCTTTCCTTCGTATGATCATCCTCCTTCACACCGTCGTCGTCAAACTCAATCGATCGCAATACTCTCTCGACATCGGCTCATTGCTGCTGTTCCTGAGTAACGACGAATCGCTGCATATTGATGCTCTTCTTCAGATATTTATTACGCGACAATTCAATTGACTCGCTCCTTTCTATCGTTCTTTCTTCTCTTTCTCGTATCAACACTCCCTCAGTTTACGCGCACACGCACAAAACGTCAACCCGACGAATGAAACGAGATACTTTTGTTCATTCGGACGAAAAAATTAGAAATATATACCCCTTCACCCCGGAAAAAACAGAAACGTATTATCTATCTTCCGTCTCTTTCTCTCTCTCTCTCTCTCTTACTTTCTCTCTCTCTCTCGCAAACAGGAAACGTCTTTCACGCAAAAACACATACATCGATCGTTATATACCCACAAAATCGCCCCATCCTCCGGAAAAACAATTTCCTCTTCTATTTAAAATACGCACCATGTTCCCCAACAAAGACTTTTTTCTCATACATATCACATATCCCGCGGATATGGGCGTCGAGATATCGCACGCACGCAGCGTCATCCGTACCCCGCGGATAAAGCAACGCGGCTCACCGCCTCCTCAGTCACGATGCAGGCGTCATCGCGCGTGTGTAGCGGAACGACACGGACGAAATCTCGCGGAGCGAAACCGAACCCGGGCGCCGGGCGGGGTGCGGGGAGCGGGGAGGATAACGTTTCTTTCCCGCTCCCCGCACCCCGCCAGGCGCCCCCTGGGCCATACCTTGTTCACCTACTTCATTCAGTGTTCAATTGTAAAAGCAAATATTCATGTCGAGTCTGCCACCAACGACATCACACGATGCTGCATGATGGCTCACGCGCAAGCGGGAGTGCGATGTCTGAGCCGGCGCCGGCTTCCCAGCCGACTCAAATTCTCGAGCGTCAAGCTGAAGTTCAACCCTCGCTTGCCTCTCAAGTAAGGAGAGGATCTGTTGGTGTTCTTCTGGCTACTGCCTGGATCACGGTTGGAA
>NW_014562801.1:0-1667 GCF_001313825.1 Dinoponera quadriceps | reverse complement strand
ATGATGTTAACTGAAAACGGTTGAGAACAACCTTCCTAATGAGACCCTGCCCAACAACCTACTCACGCCATCTGGTGAGCAACGGATTTTTCAAATTCGGGCAAACCTTTCGCCGCACCCTGTACATTCATGCCCAATAGTGCAGGCAATGTATAAATCCGTAATCGGGAAACAGGAAAATTTTTGTGCATTTTATTAATATCATTTGCTTTTGCATTTAAGTGATAATCAGTAACTGAGACACCAGATTGCAGTGACCGAGATATTATATTGTAAAAAACTAGTCGCACGTAAACAAAAAAATCAGTGTGACGTGCGTACACGTCCGTATTATCGTGGACGCAATCTCGCACGTATGTCACTTGTCAAATATTTTAAGAACTTTTTTCTTGTTAATTATTACGTATAGCTTTGAAGACAGGTAGTCTTTCGAAATGCAACAATACTACGTGTATGTGCAGTAATGCCGGCAATTTATAAATTCGTAGTCAGAAAACAGAAAGTTTTGTTGTGCATTTGTTGTGTATTTCACTATTGTCAATTCCTTCTATGTAAATAATAATCAGTTGTGATCAAAATATTATACCGTAAAACTGGTCGCACGTAAACTAAAAAGAATCGGTCTATTTTTGTATCAGTAAAGGTACACAGTAGTGGTCGTATATATCAGAATAAGCTTCATCCATACTAATATCAACTTTGATACACGAGTCAAACGATCGCTAAAAATCGTATATTAAGAGAAGCTAAACCGATCCTTTCCTCTACTTTACTTATTCATTATTTATTAAAGGAGAAGAGATTTAATAGAGGAGATGATGGAATTATGGCTCCTCTTAATATGCGATTTTTGGGGGTTGTTTGGTACATGTATCAAGAATAATATTCACAAGATTGAAGCTTAATCTGATACATATACCATGTATTTTTATACGTTCCATGTATTTCTACTGATGCAAAAATAGACTGGTTTTTTGCTTACGCGCAACTAGTTTTTGTACGTTCTAGTATATTTATCATTACTGATTACTACTTCAATGCGGAAACAATCAACATATGAGACGCGTTGGTTACAGATATTTATAAAATCAAACGAATTTACTGAGTGAAGTTCGATTTAAATTATGCTAATAGTTTTGTCCGTATGGATAATGTAGTAGCTCTCCCGTCACACGTATTTACCAACAGTTCAAAGTGATAAAGTAAAAAAAGAGTGACGCTGTTATAGTCGCGAGCGTCACACGATCCTGATCACCTTCGTGTCGATCCGCCACGTCATTAGTTGAGAAAAGGAAGCAAATCGCTCAAATAATAATTCCTAAAGGAGGACTGGAACAACTATATCTGAGGGCGGGGAAGATCCATATAGACAAAATTACAAGCATAATTTAAATCGAACTTCACTCAGTAAGTTCGTTTGATTTTATAATTATGCTCTGTAGTTTTGTCCGTATGGATAATGTAGATGTTCAGAAGGCGATTTGCATCTCCGTAAAAGGAAAGAAAATTCGTTCATTTTCGCTTGCTGACAAATTTATTAAAAGCGCTCCACTTTAGAACGATATCGAAACTGATATATATGGAAGAACGAGAAGAAAAAAGAAAATATATTAGCCTTATAACTATACGAGGTCTGTTCAAACGTATCGCGAATTTTGAATTTCCGC
>NW_014562800.1:0-611 GCF_001313825.1 Dinoponera quadriceps | reverse complement strand
ATTTTCCAATAATTGATTTTTTTGTTTATAATAATTTTTCAAGATCTTAATAAAATCACAACTACATAAATAGATTGTTGGTTAGGTTATATACATGCGACTGTCACTTGGATATTATGGATACATCACATTGTAAGTTATCTAATTATTTTTAAAAAATTCATAATTTAATAAGAACATTATTTTGACTATGATGAATAGTACAAAAATTGGTAAAATAATNNTGGTTCTGTTCAGACACAAAAGTAGAATTATGAGTGATAGCTCTGATAGTAGTGATAACAAGCACATCTCAGAAGCTGTACATCATCATAGAAAAAGATACAAACTACCTCTGTATGCCAATTATACACCAGATGTTGTGACTAGTCGAACAAAAAGAAAATGGAAGCAAATTGGTGCATATTCCAACATCAATTCTTTTTGTCAAAATCACAATGAAGGTATTATATTTAACAATAATTTTGTATAACTGAAAAATGTTAAATAATAATTTCTGCTTTATATTAGGATAAAAATGAATAAAAATAACTGTAGCATTGTTACAATTAAAATTTATTTACATTCCATTAAATTCATTATAATATATTTACAGAATCAACAGATCCTCA
>NW_014562799.1:0-429 GCF_001313825.1 Dinoponera quadriceps | reverse complement strand
GTGATCTGGCGATATGAAAATACTTTGAACGGAAAAAGTACTTTTTCGTATTCGAGAGCACGCGGGTTTATCTCGTTCATTGTTTACTGGGAACTGTCCTGACGGCTGTGATAATGTCGCTTTCTCAGGAGGAAATAAACGTTCAACATTACAGAGCGATCGTCAACCAATACCGATAAGATACTTTACTTCTCGTCGAAGCAATAACATCGGTGATACGAGGGCACGAGTCGAGTATACTGTTTATTCACGGGCTGTATCAGGCGCCATCCTGACATTACTTTCTACTGTCTTTCCCGACGTTACTTTCTACTGTCTCTTTGATACTTTATCTCTTCGTCATTATTGACAATGATTGTAACGTCGACGAGTTACTCAAGTACGTGTTGAAGCTTATCCCTCGGATACCTCAGTGCAGCGCGATCGATC
>NW_014562798.1:0-443 GCF_001313825.1 Dinoponera quadriceps | reverse complement strand
GCTGCTTGCTTCGATGCGGCGAGATTTTCGAATGTCTCGCGCGTGCGGAACGCGCTCTTGTACATCCCATCTTGCGGTTTCGTAGAAACGTTGTGGGGGATAATTGATGAAAGGAAATATTTTGGTTTTGCGCAATCGGACATAATAAATTCGACGACAGCGTTCCCGAGCGAAAAAAAATGAAAAATAGAAAGTACCGTTGCCCGATTACGCGCAAGTTCGTTTCGCGTTCGGCCCGACGGCGTTCCAGTTACATAGGTTTTCGATTCGCGAACACGAAGAATAATTTATGCGTGTTCCACATGTTCAAGTATCCACTCTATTCGCATATACGTATTGTAAATATTTGTAATAGAAATAAGTTTCCGCCGTTTTTTTAATAAAAATTATCAATATATTGTAAAAAAATATACGTTACATTTTATTCAAAATATTGTCCGTCA
>NW_014562797.1:0-1219 GCF_001313825.1 Dinoponera quadriceps | reverse complement strand
GTCTTCACTATAATGGCGGTCCGTGGAGTAGATATTATGGAATTTATTCGGTATTATGAAGAATATTTTGGATATATTTCGAATAACAGATATACATACAAAAATAAAACTTATTAAATAATCTAGAACGAATGTATATTTTAACTTCTTTATACAATCCGCAAAACTTCTTATCAATAGAGATTCTTATGAATAGAGATACACTTTAGTCTTCATTTTGCAAATATGTTTACGCTTCTCTGTTCTATTTTCAAATCCCGTCTATCTTGCTTTCCACATATTTTCTTCTACATAATCTCCGACGCCTCTTCGTATTAATACGCTGCGATATAATGTGTACAAAGATAACACTTGAACAAGGACTTATAGTTTCGCAAAAAATTCCAGTTTCACAAGGCAAGGTTTACACATGGCAAGGTTTACAGTACGCATAAATTACAATACTTAACGCACATGTTACTATTTATATTCCTTACAATTTATGCAGGATTTCCCAAATCAACATGAACACAACTTGTGAAGGCGTAGAATGGATTGAGTCCTTTATGAGAGACATCAGTGTAACCCTGAACCTTTGGCTACGTATAACAACATTAAGACTTTACTATCGTAACATTTAGCTATAATCGACTTCTTTAAAGAATGTGTATTCTCATTAGATGACTACGCGCGTTTGATTGGAATGACTTTCATGCGAATCGGACGTACAGCACGTAGTATAAAATCCGTTTTCATCGAGACATCCTTTAAATAATCAACAGGCTCTAAGTGGAAGTTGTGCACAAGAGGAGCTATTAGGACCTTCATCTCCAACATGGCGAATCGTTGACCTATTAATTCATTAGAACTTATTTGTGAAATAAGAAATTAATATCTTATAAATTACCTATGCAATTTCGTGGTCCTGCGCTGAAGGGTAAATAGGAATAAGGATGACGATTCCTTATATTCTCTGGTAAGAATCTATCTGGATCAAATACCTCCGGATTTAGCCAAATATTAGGATTATAATGAAGATTGTAAATAAAGAAATGCACCGTTGTGTCTTCTGGGACTAGATATGATTCTGTAAGCATCATCGAACATAATAAAACATATTTTACAAGCAGCAATGGAAAATTTAGAAAATAAATATATATTCACATGTACATTATTAATTTATTGTACCTTTTGTACATGTAAAAATTTTTCCATTCGAGTGAAGTAATGGATAAATGGA
>NW_014562796.1:0-349 GCF_001313825.1 Dinoponera quadriceps | reverse complement strand
TTTTTTCAAGTTTGGGAACAGAAAATAATCCGAGGGAGCTAAATCTGGCAAATAGGGTTCACCAGACACTCAATTAAAACATTTTCACGACACTGTTTTTGCTCGAGTGTGAGCAAACGCGGCACCCATCTTGCACACAGCTTTCTCATGTCCAAATTTTCAGATAATATGCAATGTACCGCACTTTTTGAAATGTACTATGTCTGCTAACTCGCGCACTTTTAGTCGACGATCATCCAGTACCGCTTTGTGGATTTTCTTCACCATTTCTGTAGTCGCCATCTCATTTGGTCGACCACTGCGATGCTCGTCTTGGCAACTCGTACGACCTCGTTTAAACTCAGCTACC
>NW_014562795.1:0-1496 GCF_001313825.1 Dinoponera quadriceps | reverse complement strand
GGGAGTTTTCTTTTAACCAATTCTCGAAATCATCATATAGCCTTTTTTTTCCAATAACCCTTAAGATCGCAAGGGTAATATCTAAATAGGGTGTTTATTCTCCGGGGCCTCCTTAGCTTTCCTGTCGGCTAATTCGTTACCGAAAATGCCTATGTGAGCTGGCACCCATATGAGAGAAATATCGAAACCCCAGGATTCCAATTCCTTGATGTCATCTTTTATGTTGCTGACGTGGGGGTTGACTTTCCCTGCAATGTCAATTGTGTTTAGAGCTGAGAGTATCGATTTAGAGTCGGAGAAGATTCTTATTTTTCTGAAGTTGGAGTAACGAGCTGCGTATAGGGCCTCTCTGATACCCAGGGCCTCCACCGAAAAGATCGGGAGGAAGGCCGGTGCTCTAAAGAGGCCAGAGTATTCCTCGTTCGCAGATGAATAAACAAGACCAGCAAAGGGATTGTCCGGGGATTTGAAACCGTCAGTGAATAAATGTAGATATTCGTTTTTAAGATTACAGAAAAGCTCGTCCATGCATGCGTTTGGGTCGCGTGAATCTCTCAGGTAATAACCTGAAGTTAGATCGACCTTGGGTAAGAAGGTAAAGGATTGGAAGGGGAAGGAGCCACTATGGGGCCGGTCCTCGGAGTAAAGGTTTGTGGAGAAGTGAGTCGTGTCATGGTAACACAAAAGTAACTTGGGAAGTGTGGAAAAGGTCGAACGAAGGGCGGAGTTCTTGAGGAGGTCTGTGAGGTCATCCAGGTGTAGGTTTAGAGGGTGGCCATCTAGGGCTAAAGTTTTGGTAAGAAACATTCTACATAGGTAATCGAACCTGAAGTCGAGGGTAGGTTCCTTGAATTCGGCCAAGATCACATTAATTGGAGTGGACGTCCTGTATCCCAGCGCCAAACGAAGAGCCTTGTATTGAATTCTGTTGAGTTTTTGATAGGTTTCGGAACTGAGGTTGTGGAGAAGGAAACCTCCGTATTCGAGTCTGGAACGAATGAGAGCCCTATAAATTCCGAGCAGAATCGATGGGTCTGCACCCCACCAGGTATGTCTAAGGCAATTTAAAATTTTGAGGGGATTTTGACAGGTATTCCAGATATGACTTACATGTTTGTTCCACTTGAGGTCGAAAGAGAGGATCATACCTAGGAATTTAAAGGAGTGGTTTCTGTCTTCGTTAAGGTTAGGGTGACTAATATTGAGGTGGCTAGATGATTTTTTAAAGATGCAAAATTTCGATTTACTCGGGGAAAGACTGAGGCCTAAATCGTGAAGTATTTTACTGATTTTATTTAATGAAGTCTCCAAAGATTCAATGGCTTTGGGGATGAGGTAGAGATCGGAAAAGATGGCGATGTCGTTGGCGTATTGAATAATGTTACATTGAGGTGGGAGGGCATCTTCCAACTCGGAAGTATAGATGGTGTACAGAATAGGACTAAGGACACTGCCTTGAGGAAGGCCTTTGAATGTCCAGAGGATTTCATCTATAT
>NW_014562794.1:0-1067 GCF_001313825.1 Dinoponera quadriceps | reverse complement strand
TTTGTATGTTTGCTACATTTAAGAGTAACATTTATATAAAAATAAATGAAAATAATTATTTCGTTTTTATATATATTTGATACAATATAATAATTTGTGTCATTTAATTTTCAAATCGATCACGTACTGATATTACATTGTTTAAAAAATGCTTACACACATATATAGTAATTTAGAATATTTAATATATTTTAAGATTATGAAAACATCAGTCTCGTACTCTATGATGATACTTCAAATGCACGAAGGATCAAACGGCACTTAATCATCGTGGATGTAACAGTTGGTAGTATCGCATTTGCATTTTGTACTATACAAATATAAAAATACATGCATAATTTAAAAAGACCACGACAAATGCATTTTGATATATTAATATCGATTAAAAAAATAAGAATAAAGATTATAAGAAATTAATTTGAAAGAAATCTCATTTATTTATATAAACAATATAAAAGTAATATAAAAATGTGTATCATTAAGTGAATTAATTATACAAATTTTACAATGCGCATAATTTTTAATTCATCATGTATTTTGTCCAGTATTCTTATCAACAGTTAATACACGATAGAAATATAAATGTCGTTCCTACAAGATAATGAGTATCGTCTTCTTTACTATATGCGGTTTTATATATGTACGCTGATAAGTAGGAATACAGAATACAAAACATAAATATTATTTAAGGCGATGCTGTAGACGATTCCGAACTTTGGGGGGATCAGTGCGCCACCTAGAAGGAACTAAAATAATCGGTAATGCATGTCACGGTAATGCAGTTCCTGATACAGTGATACAATAATACCGATATACTGCTATACCGATATTACCGCAAACCATATTAATGATTTAGAGTTAACAAATCTGTCCTTCCGAAATGATTTAATGTCACTTAACCATGCTCTGACATATGATAACATAGGGGAATATATGTACAATATTTGATATTTGTAATAAATATTACATTTTGTAATCTCATCATCCCTGCAATCATATAACCCCCATTCTGCAAAGAGATTACAGTATATTCGGCATTAATAAATGCGAGAAATTGCATGTGGCAT
>NW_014562793.1:0-213 GCF_001313825.1 Dinoponera quadriceps | reverse complement strand
GCTGTTGGGCGGACAGGAAATGATTATTTGCAGGACGCCCAGAATAATGAGATTTCGCGAAATAATAATTTTTATTAAATTTCGAACAAATGAGTGAAGAAAAATGTTGGTATCTCGCAATAAGTACAAAATTAACAACGAACATAAGTTTAATCCTACGCGCCGCGCCACAGCGGACGCGATTATAAACGATTGGACATTACATGTACTTCC
>NW_014562792.1:514-2629 GCF_001313825.1 Dinoponera quadriceps | reverse complement strand
AAAATATATTTTGTCTTAGCGCTGAAGCGTTGTGAGGGACGAGAATTATATATGAATAATCGAAATCAAAATTCATCAGCGAATTTACCTGCTAAAAATATGTAAAATGCTAGTAGAAATGAAATGTTCATCGTGCTGAATCATATCTCTGTGGCTGATTGAACACATCCCACGCACTGGCAATTAAAGCATTTATAGTAATGTGGACAGGTATTACACTTGACCTACTGTCGGAATTGCATATGATAAATCTTAGTAGACCTTTGGAAGCAGGTACTATAAATCCCATCGCAGTGTAATAGTTGTCCACCCATTTCACGTGCGGTTCGCGCGCGACATTTGTAACTAAAAAAAAGGAAGAATTGGAGAACTTTGCAGAGATCTAAAAATGAGTGGAAGGAATGAAAGAATTTTGCAGAAATATTAATTGCACACTATTGACATATTAGTATCGCGTTTGGTGGGCTGATAGAATTCCAATCGCTCGAATCGACACATTAATTTTCTGACAACTTTTTTAAGTAGCTGACTGATTTCTCACCTGCAAATGGCCACAATTTTCCGATCGGTAAACTCTTACCATTAACTTTAACAACCATTTCCGCCATCGCTTTTGTAAATATGTAAGAATTGGGCCACTGTGAGATAATTCTGTAAAAAATCTGTTGTTCAAATTTTTCTCCCTACAAATATATTGCTTTTCTTTCTATATTGTAAAGTAACATTATTATATTATTAATATTACTATATTTGTAAAGAACATATACCTTAAGATCGTCTCATTAATCGTACTTTCAGACGATGTTTGTACCAGTGTGATAAGTTCCTCGGGATTAATAAGATATTTGTAGAATCTCTCTTCGATATGTTTGACATGATAATTTGTATATAACGTCGATACGTGAATAAATGATTGCAAAGGAAACATTAATAATATGTAATTAAATAATAATTAGTTACAATAAATTGAATAATAATAAATTCTAATGAATTAGAATAATAACTTATAATAAATTAATACAGTAAATAATAATGAATTATTATAGATTGTAATAATAAATGTATATTCGTCGGTCTAACGAACCTTCAAGTACGGCATACGTTTGGCCAAGTCCAACACAGCACACGTGCCGACTACATTCAGTTTTGCAACTGATTTGATGTCGTTATTGAAGCGTATACTCGCCGCCAAATGAAATATTACACATGCCCACAAAGAAAAAAAAATATCGTGCGCGATAGACCAGACCACCTGTATTATATGTTTTTGGGCTCGCTGAATCCGAATCTGGAGTCAGAATTATCAGATTAGCTAAGGTTTCTTCAGAATTCAGCAAAAATTCTAAAAAATTCTACTATTTCGTATAGTAGACAATGTTATTTATTCGAAAAAGCAAAAGTATCATGTGCGCGTATAACACCATATAAAATTAATATTTTTGGGCCCGCTGAATTCAAATCTGGAGTCAGAATTATCAGATTGGCTCAAGTTTCTTCAGAATTCTGCCAAAATTCTGAAAAATGTGGATATTTCGTATAGTAGACAATGTTATTCATTCAAAAGGGCAAAAGTATCATATGCAGCAGATCAGATAGATCAGTTTTTATCTTTTAAAATTTTTTTCATTTGTAACTACGAGTTACAAGAAACCTGCTGCCTCGGAAGATGCTGAAGTGATCACAACTGCCCTATACAGGGATGTGTAGAATGATTCTCTTACCGATCTTTCGAGGTAACGAAGACAGTAGAAGCGCACTGCCTTGCAGGGGGATGTTAAGATGTGAGGATGAAACCGTAGTGTGTTCGACAACGAGTTGACATTGTCCTCGTCAAAGTCGAAAAGCCCTCATACTTAGACCTAGGGAGGTATGAAGGTTATCACCCCTAGGACGGTGGACTCACCTGCGATCGGACCAGGATTCCTAACATGCGGATTTTTATACAACATAATGGCTCATTACAAAAAACAATCTTCTAATACTTCAAGAGTTCTGCGTGATTCAATTCAAGATCATGATTGCAACAAAAGCGTCAATTGCTTCTGTTATATTTGTGGAAATTATACGCTTGACAGAAATCAAAAAAATTTCTCTGAAAAATTACAAAAGCTTTAT
>NW_014562792.1:0-371 GCF_001313825.1 Dinoponera quadriceps | reverse complement strand
ACATCATGGCTCATTACAAAAAACAATCTTCTAATACTTCAAGAGTTCTGCGTGACTCAATTCAAGATCATGAATGCAACAAAAGCGTCAATTGCTTCTGTTATATTTGTGGAAATTATACGCTTGACAGAAATCAAAAAAATTTCTCTGAAAAATTACAAAAGCTTTATGAAGAATATTTTCAAATTTTATATGGCAATGAAAAATCCAAATGGGCTCCAACCATTGTTTGTAGTAGTTGCAGTACTATGCTTATTCGACATAAGCCTGAAATAAAAATAAAAGATTTAATACACCGACAATATGGCAGAAGACAAAAAATAAAGAAGATTGTTACATTTGTTTAACTGATGTACAAGGATACAATCGAA
>NW_014562791.1:0-1885 GCF_001313825.1 Dinoponera quadriceps | reverse complement strand
TTATCGCACTATCGAACAATCAGTCATTTGAGAATTTTGCGCTCTTCGGCGACTTTCGGTACAATTTCGACGAGGCGGTGGCGGCCTATTTATATGAGTTCTATGCCATGTACGACTGTAATGTTCCATACATACACCATATTGCTGCACTTCGGGATCCGCTTTGATGTAAGACGGAAGTTTGTCACATAATTCTTCTACAAAAGTAGAATATTCACGCAATAGAACAATCTTTGGAATATATTCTAATTATTCGGCATTCAATGTCACATTAGCCTCTTTGTTTGTGAGTAGAAAGAAAAACATTCTGTTACGCATGCGCGCGCGACAAACTCGTATGCAAAACAACTATCTTGATTCTGATCGCTACGCGATCCAATTGCGTATAAATAGTAGCATACATTAATCTATCCCACTATTGTGTGTGTAAGTGAAAAACAAAAAAATAGAGAGAAAAAGAAAGAACGATAAATGTATGCGCATGAGCCACACGATATGAAATTCGTACTACAACAACAAACGATAGGTGTGTCCAATCTCGATCATAAGATACGATTGATACTAAATGTGATTCAAAATATGCGTAGACATGGTTCTTTATTACCAAATTCGATACATTGCATCATATGTGGTTCTTCCGATTGTGACAAAACGAATGCTTTTATAAGTTTACTGGAAAGACTACACGGTGTGCGTTTCGAAAATATTTATATTTATGCGAAATCATTGCATCAACCGAAATATCAGTATCTTGAAAAATTATTCAATTCGATAAATGAAATTGGTTATCATGCATTCTCCGATAATCGTGACGTCATATTACCGAGCGAAGTGCTACCCAATTCGGTATTCGTATTCGATGATGTAATCTGCGATAAGCAGGATACAATAAGAGAATATTTCGCTGGGTCGACATTCGAGCGTTGATTGTTTTTATCTATGTCAAACATATGCTAAAATACCGAAGCATTTGATACGCGACAATGCAAATTTATTACTACTTTTTTGACAAGATGGCACCAACATGAAACAATATATAATGATCATGTGAACACCGACATGTCGTACAAGCAATTTTGCGACTTATGTCGTGAATGTTGGAGACATAAATACGGTTTCGTTACAATAAATAAGGATTGTGCGTTGCGAGACGGTTGATATAAGAGAGGTTTTAATGATTTTGCCTTACTGTGATAAAAGAAAAAAAATATATTTGATTTTTTGTGACGTGTAAAACAATAACAATAATATGGAAAACTTAAATAGTGTCAAATCGAAGGATAATTTCCAGAAAAGAGAAGATACTGTAAAACAATTTGCTAAAGCACTTGAGGTAATTCGTAAGAAACATAGAATGTTAAAATGCGGTATCAGGGAAGAGAATATTGCATTGGAAAAAAATATAAACCGATTGTCGAACCATTAAAACGTATTGTTGAACAAACCAAATCGAATATTATTTCAAATAATACAATTAACTGTGATCGTAAAAAAAAGACAATAAAAATGATGATAATGATAACGATGATGATATATTCACCACAACGATTTCTACTTATTTGACGAAAAAAAGAAAACGATTAAATGCCGCATCATCATCATTATACAATTCATCAACAGAACCACAACATACTGACTTGAGAGGGAGAAAACGACAAAAGACGATTGCGACTATAACGCAATTTCATGATATTATTACAGAAATAGATACAGAAGAAAAAAATGTATTATTGTAACAAAGTCGTGAAATATCAGTCGATCACTTTGGTCCGTTAGGACAACGGTATATAACAAGTCTTCTCAAAGGTGATCGTGATATCCATTATGTTTACGGCATATATTTCAATAATAAATGAGATATGAAGCTCGGTGATAAGCAATTCAA
>NW_014562790.1:0-705 GCF_001313825.1 Dinoponera quadriceps | reverse complement strand
TACATTTTTACAAGTTTAATATGTACGTTGCAAATTACAGCTGCACAATAAAGTACATAATAACGGAAGAGGGCGCAAAAAAAATTTTCTTTTCAATACGCCGTGTTTCATGCATATAATCTAACAAACGTTAAAAGCGTTTCTCCTTCCTCATCTTCCTTTATTCGGACACAAAAGATAGATATAGAAGAAACGCTTTGATGCATTTGTAACACTTGCTAAGCTAGCATTCTATTAACTCTGTCGTTCCAAACTACTAATCGCTAATATTAACGCAAAATATNCAAACTACTAATCGCTACTATCAACGCAAAATTACGGTCTGGCTGCTGTATAGGCTTATATGCAATTTTTCATAAATTAAATCTGTTTCGCAAACCGATTATGACAGTAAATTAATAAGCAAATAAGAATTTAGTTTTAATAGATAATTACACTTACATACGCAAATGTTAATGTGATTTGAATGCCACAAAGATATAACACAAATGAAGATGTAAACAAATTATCGATATTGAATTGACTCCTTCCACTATGATTTAAGTCGTGACGGCGCGTGCCACAATTAATAACAAAGTCGCTCACGCTTTGACCAATGTAGCTATTCTGTCATGTGCTGTAACTATTAAATTTTTTACTGAAGACATTATACAAGAGTTTATTTTCTAATACATTTAAGAAAATATATTTGCACATACAAATGTG
>NW_014562789.1:0-991 GCF_001313825.1 Dinoponera quadriceps | reverse complement strand
GGCAACAAATCTGGTGGCAGCGTATTAGGATCTGCCTTTCAGCAACAGCCTGCAACAGAAAAAGGAGAAAGATTCTGTGAAAGAAGCAATCGCAAGTAACAGAGTGGTGAGCAGCAAATCTTGGGACGATTAAACAACGGGAACGGAAAACTACGTGGCAACCTTGAAGGAACGGACGTCGGAGTTACGACCACCTACATGGACCGACCACGATGGTAGAGGAGGTAACAAAGCAGCAAAGGCGGCAGAATCTACCTACCTCAACGCAGCGATCAGCGCCAGGCAACTCGACGCTGGACACATCGGAGCACCGATAACGAACCGTGCGAGAACGAGACAGCGCGACTAGTCGACACAAGTTCCGTCTTCCTAATGTAAGTTCTAAGCTAATACATACAAGCGCACACACACACACACACACACACACACACACACACACACACACACACACACACACACGCGAGAAGCCAAGCCGTCCGCGTGAATATCTGAAGATAGTAATATACCGCGTAACCCGTGCAAGAATCGATCCTGGCTGCACAGCACATNAGCGCACCTGCAACGTTTATATTAAGACAGCCAGCTGAACGAGTAATTCAGAATTTCGATAACTTAATAAATAACACCGCTCAAAGTATACAAGAAGGAATACAAGACGCGCTAAATGTACTTGAAGATTCAAACGAAGAACAGCCCCCGATACACGTAGTAGCAGAACGTGAATTTCCATTTAATGAAATTGATAATAGTGTATTGCCAGTAACTCCTCGCGTTAGGCGACAAAGAAACTTGCCGAATAATAGTACCGTAGCTGACGCGTCAGAAAGAGGAGAATTCTCTTTAACTTCATACGACGATAGCGTTTTCTATCCGAGCGAGGTACTCGATAATTTAAATATAGACAGGCGTACAGAACAAGACGCACCTCATATTGACGGTCCTGCGATAGATGAGGAAATCGATAGATTACGGTCCACCGTCGCGCAGCGTA
>NW_014562788.1:0-1089 GCF_001313825.1 Dinoponera quadriceps | reverse complement strand
GGTTATCTGATGTATCTTACAAATATATTCTTATTTCATTAATGTGACCTTTTTGATTAAGTATTATTGAATTGATACGGACGTGAATTAAGCGGAATACATTGTCGCATAAAATGAATGTAGTTTTACATCAGAATTCAGCAAGCAATGTACTTTCCACTTGATTTTTAGGTGACTGGCGCCATTTCCCTTGCTTTGTCGCCCAGCGCGCAGTCTGCGAGTCACGAGAACGTGATCATTGCATATCATGAAATATATCGCTCACCAAGTTTTGAGGTGCTATTCCGTAACCGCCAATTTTTAGATCGTTATATTATTGCATAGTATTCCTGCCACGTTATATCTGCGACACTATTTAGCCGACAGTTATCGATAGACGGTTACGGAATAGCATAAATAGCGAAAAGTTGCTTTATTTGAGATCCGTATGCAGTTGTTCTCAGACACCTTGTATATTTATCTAATTTTTGAGCGATACATTTTCTTGCAAATATTAATATTTCAGCATAATCATTTTATATGAAGCCTTACCTTGTGAGAGAGGACTTATCATATGATATTGCACACTTGCACTGCCCGCGCTTTCACCGAAGATGGTCACTTTATTCGGATCACCGCCGAAAACGACAATGTTCTCGTGCACCCATCGAATGACTTGCGCCTGATCCTTCAGACCCACATTACCTGGGCATTCTATATCCTCCGTACTCAAGAAACCTAACGGTCCAAGTCTATTGCAAGAAGTATATATATTATTAAAGTGAAGAAAGGTTATATATCATTTTGCAAAATTCGCAATAATTAACGAAGAATTAATTAATCTGTATAAACTAATGTGTATACAGGAAGCGGTGGACTTTACTCCGTGTAAAAAAACATGGCTTACTTCTGAAAATCTCATAACAACGATGAGTATTAAATGATTTCTAAGCACCACGAATATGAAGAAAGTTTTCAGGCACTCGGTATATCTGAACATTGTTGAAAAAAAGAAAAAGCAACGTTTTCTTGCTTTAGTCGTAATAAAACTCGTAATAAAAATCAGGTCGTACGAACGATGATTGAATTTACAAACGATCATTATTCAAG
>NW_014562787.1:0-500 GCF_001313825.1 Dinoponera quadriceps | reverse complement strand
ATTAGATTCTTTTATATTCTAAATTGTAATCTCATATTTCGTAATAATATAATATTAGTCTGAAATACGTACAACCCCGTGTTACTTGATCGCCGAGTATTTGTCAGCATCAATTGTAACCTTTGAATTGTTTCAATATATTATTATCTATAAAAGACCACGCGAGTATTAACATTCTTATTATCTGAATATACCAATTTACCTAAGTCCACGAGGCTTTGTGCACAACGCAATCATATTGTCGAGGGTTGCGTCATCCTCCACCGAGTCCTGTGGTGGCAGGGCTCCTATTCTTCCTCGGCCACCCAAGTAGTGAAGTGTCGGCGATATTAGAGCCGACGATGTTTCTGTCCACGCTAGGCTGGCCTTAGGACACCTGCGTTATTCTTTGACAGATGTACCGCCCCAGTCAAACTCCCCGGCTGGCAGTGTTCTCAAATCGGAACACGCAGGAGTATTGGCGGCGATCGGCCGAAGCCTCACGCCACTCTTACACGCTT
>NW_014562786.1:0-520 GCF_001313825.1 Dinoponera quadriceps | reverse complement strand
GCTAACCAGAAAGCGTCCAAGGCGTATGATTATAGAAGATAGTAGTGAAGAGGAAGGTACGACGCGTCAATCATGGATTTGGCAGGAGAAAAAAAACACACCAATAGTTTGGACGTATTCTGAGACTCATGGTATAAAAGCGTCTGTTCTTACTAATTTAAGCAAGGATCCAACAATATTAGAACTATTTTCTATTATATTTGATAACAAACTGTGGGATATAATTATTACGGAAACAAATCGCTTCGCATACCAAGAAATGAACGACGAGTGTAAAAGACGGAAAGTGGACGACAATTGGTATCCTGTTACCTTAGATGAAATAAAGGCCTACTATGCATTATGTATTTTGATGAGTCAAGTAAAAAAATCAAATATACAACAGTATTGGACTACAAGAGCAGTAATAGAAACGCCAATATTTCGAAAAACAATGCCATTTAAGAGATTTTGGCAAATTTTGAGATTTTTACACTTCTCTAATAATGAAACTTTTGATAGAAATGACCGACTTCGAAAG
>NW_014562785.1:0-1068 GCF_001313825.1 Dinoponera quadriceps | reverse complement strand
ATATGAAGTGTCGTACATTAAATGAAAGCTGAAATTGATGCCGAAATTTGAAGAAAGTATTCATTAAGGTCCGTGACGAAGTTTAATCATATTTTGAACATGGAAGAAAAAGACGTGTATTTCCGGTGCATTTCGCTTTTTTATTTCCGAAAAGGCAAAAACGCGTCTCGAACTCACAAAAAGATATGCGCCGTGTACGCAGAGAATGCCGTAAGCAAAAGTGTGTGCCGGAAGTGGTTTGTGAAATTTCATTGCAGAGATTTTGATCTCCAAGATGCCCCTTCTGATCTCGAAGTTGATCTCAAGATCGCTCTAGTCGGCCAGTCAATACTGATGTCGATAAAATCAAGATTTTAATCGACTCCGACCGGCATTTGACGGCTACAGAGATCGGACATAACCTCAACATTGACCAACCAACTGTTTCATTCACTGAAGCTTGGGATGGTAAACAAGCTTGATTTTAGGGTGCCGCACGAACTGAGCGAAAAGAATGTAATGGATCGAATTTCAGCTTGCGATCGCTGCTTAAACGCTATCAAAACGAACCATTTTTAAAGCGGATGATCACTGGCGATGAAAAATGGATAGACTACAGCAATGTCAGTTTAAAAAAATTATGGTCGAAGCAACGGAAGACTGCTCAGACGGTCACAAAGACTGGATTACACCCGAAGAAGGTCATACTCAGTATCTGGTGGGATGGAAAAGGAATCATTTATTATGAGTTACTGCCACCCAACAAAACGATTGATTCGACCAAGTACTGCTCACAACTGGCCAAATTAAAGCGAGCAATCGATCAAAAGCGGCTCGAATTGGCAAACAGAAAGAGTGTTGGGTTCCACCAAGGCAACGCTAGACCACACGTTTGTCTGATAACCTGGCAAAAGTTATTGCGGTAGGACGTTCTGGTGCACCCATCGTATAGTCCAGACCTTGCACCTTCAGACTATCACTTGATCCGAGCGCCACAGGATAATTTGAATAACAAAACCTTTAGTTCCCTGGACGTCCTTAAAAACTACTTGGATGACTTCTTTGCCCAAAATTCTCAGGACTTCTATA
>NW_014562784.1:0-510 GCF_001313825.1 Dinoponera quadriceps | reverse complement strand
ATGAAAATATTGGCGTTTTCAAATCACGTATTTTTCCGAATCGTTGCACTGAACGAACACGGTACAATCTGAATCGAACGACCTTATTTCACTTTACTCCTCTTTTGATACTTCCATTTCAACCTCGAATTGTCAAATGTTGCTGGTTTCCCACAAGATATACATGTTACTGATTTCTTACTTACATGATACGATTTAAAAAATTCCAATAATTCTTCATGATTGTCGCACATCGGCATAAAAAATTTTAAATTCAAAACACAGCCTTGACAATATATTGTATAAGTATATGTATCTCTGCTCGTGTACTAAAGTAAACTGTCAATATATTCTATTATCCAAGCAAAGCATGTCTCGTACTATTGTGTATATAAAGCCGATTGGAAATAAAAGAGAAGGAAGGCGAAGGAAAGTATATGACAAACAAAATCATAACAATCGTCAGTAGAAAATTCTACGAGTTATGTAATATTCAGAGTATGTAATATTCAGATTACCCAAGATTAAATT
>NW_014562783.1:0-502 GCF_001313825.1 Dinoponera quadriceps | reverse complement strand
ATAAAATGAAAGCGGTTGTGACAGCAGCCAATCGCTCACGAAGGATTCGACAGAAGAATCGTTGTCAAATCTTTGTCCTACAAGTGCTTCTTTCAGTGGTACAGACAAATGATAATCGCAAGGCCATAGGTCCGGACTCTAGGGAGGATGTTCCATTATAGTCTAGACCAGTTCTTTAATTTTTTGACGAGTTAAAGCAACTGTATGGGGCCGGGTCATTGTCGTGAAGCAGGATAATATTTCGGATTGGAAATCCGCGTCTTCTCCGACGATATACGCGTTTTGCTTCGTCCAAAATTTGGCAGTAGTATACGGCGTTCACAGTACGACGTTCATGAAAAAATCCACGTGCAAAATACCTTTTAAGTAAAAAAATATAGTTGCAAAAACTTTTCAAGCTGAAAGCCGAGTTTTGGCTTCAACGAGTACGGATTCACTTTCCTTTTGCCATTTCATACTGGCTTCTTTAGATTCCGGGGTGTAGTGATACACCCAAATTTCG
>NW_014562782.1:0-540 GCF_001313825.1 Dinoponera quadriceps | reverse complement strand
CGTATTTGGTCGAGAAGATTCAAGCCGAAACGTGAAATTCAATTAGCTCTCGTTTTCTGATGTAGAATGGAAAGAAACGTTCGCCTCCTGTAATCCTCGAGGCCGCCGCATGGAAATAACGTAATAAAGCTGAATATTTCACACACACGCTTCAGTTTGCATCCGTTCACGATTTAACGTAGAGAAACGCAAGATTCACTCGACATTCACGTTACTTCCCCTCTTGCACGCAAACTCGCAAGTTTCGCTCGAAGTTTGAATTCTTTTACCTTTTCTGGTGGATCTGGCGTATTAGGTCGAAAAGTTTCAAGCCGAAACGTGAAATTCAATTAGTTTACTTTTCTAATGTAGAATCGAATGTATCGCCCGCCGCTTAAAATCCTGGAGTCTGCCGCATGTTAATAACGTAATAAAGCTGAATATTTCAACCACATGCTTCACTTTGCTTCCGTTCACGATTTAACGTAAAGAAACGCAAGATTCACTCGACTTTCACGTTACTTCGCTTATTACAGGCAAACTCGCAAGTTTCGCCCGAAG
>NW_014562781.1:0-328 GCF_001313825.1 Dinoponera quadriceps | reverse complement strand
TCCACTGCAAGACTAAATCGCTTTGGAAAGAAGACAATGCTCTGTGTTTAGCGGAATCAGAAGGGTGGAACTTATTATGGACTGCTAAAACCTGGTGAAACTGTTTATACTGATCGCTACTAACAGCAAATGATTAAATCGAGCATTGGGTGAAAAACGACCGGAATATGGAAAAAGGCAACACAAAGTCATTTTGCTCCATGATAATGCCCCATCACTTACAGCAAAACGAGTCAGGGAAACGATCGAGGCGTTCAGTTGGGAAATACTAACGCATGCGGCTTATTCTCCAGACTTGGCTCCGTCCGATTATCATCTATTCGCATCA
>NW_014562780.1:0-454 GCF_001313825.1 Dinoponera quadriceps | reverse complement strand
ACTTTGCGTACTACAAACAATACTATTTAGAAGCAACGCGGCTGCAAATATGTCACGCGGAATTCAAATGTGATGAAATCTTCTTCACTGAGGGCTAACTTGTGCGGAAAACGCCAAATTAATGTGATTAGCGAATTGCCTATTTAAACATCCCTAGAAATTTGGGAGGACCAGGCAAACACATCGAGTTGTATCAGATTGTGTTCTTGATGTATGAATATCTTATGAATTATTTATTTTATTTTGGCAAGGCCTTAAACGATGCGCCAACAATTCATTCATATGCAATTTAAGACGTCACGCGTTTTGTTAATATGTCCTTACTACAAATAATTCATAATATATAACAGTCATACGGGTGATATGATATTGTCACTAGTAACATTAAAGTAACTAGTAACATTAATTAAGTATCGTCGATGTCAACGAAATTTGTATTTATCAGTATTGAAAA
>NW_014562779.1:338-636 GCF_001313825.1 Dinoponera quadriceps | reverse complement strand
AAGTAGAATTTTGTTAACGAAATATTTTTTTTCATTTTCATTCTATGGACTATATTAATTAATTTCATTTTCATTCTATGGACTATATTAATTAACCTGACACACACACACATATATATATATATATATATATATACTACATGGGCTGAAAAGTCCCGGGATTTTTCAGTAGGTGGCGCTACTAGAAAATGAACATAATTTATTTCAAGAGGTTCATCTGTCACTAGTTTATGTGTGAAGTTTCATGACATTTCGTTCATTCGTTTACAAACTACAGTCGTTTAAGTGTCGCTACCTT
>NW_014562779.1:0-215 GCF_001313825.1 Dinoponera quadriceps | reverse complement strand
TGAATTTAAAATGGGTCGTACAAGCACCGAAGACGCACCTCGCTCTGGAAGACCAAAAGAGGCTACGAATGCGGAAATCGTAAAGCAAATGCATCGAATCGTTTTGAGTGATCGTAAAGTGAAGTTGTGCGAGTTAGCTAAGGCCGTGGGTATCTCAAAAGAACGTGTGGGATACATTTTGCACGATGTTTTGGATATGAAAAAGCTATCTGTGC
>NW_014562778.1:0-1578 GCF_001313825.1 Dinoponera quadriceps | reverse complement strand
CTATGAATGTATCAAAAATAATTTATTTTTTATCTGCAAAGTGGTAAGACGAATTGTTCATGATATTCATGTATGCGGTTTTTTATTATGTATATTTTCTCCTTCATTATAGTTTTGCGGAGCTACTTCTAGTATCTATGGTGAGAACTTGCGCACAGCTCGCACTAGCGTCTTTTATCTCTTCTTGAGTCGTTCCGCTCGTACGTAAATACAAGTGAATAGTGTGTTCTTCAAGTCAAGGCCATTCGTTTATCCCCTTTTATATTTACTGTACAAATATTACTCATTAACTTCCTCTAATTATCTTCTCTCAGTAGATACCGAGCATAAATTTTATTATATCTATGTTGTAATGGGTCCTTTATGTCTTTACATTCTACGAATTATTGTATTTATTGAGGTCTTATGCATTGATGTGATTGAATCTAAATGAATTTTATATATAAACGCACCCTGCTAGATTTTCACAGATCATAGATAAAAAATGTGTTGAATTGTTCATTTGGGTATATTCTTTCGGATTTGTCACGTGGGTTTGAAAACACTAATACGAGAAAATCTCAAAATATCCCCCTTCTTGTACTTACACACTTCAATGTGTAACCAGAGTCGAAACCGACATCCATACATTTTCCTGACATATGCTTTAGTTCTTCTTCAAACTCGGTAATTAATTACGTTCTTTACGTAAAGAACCTAATTGATTGACGAGTTAGACGAAGAATTAAAGCATATATCAGGAAAGTGTATGGATGTTGTTTGCGGCCCAGGTAACGCTACATATGCGATACGATATATGCTTTTACTCGCACTCGATCCAAAAGCGGTATTTATTGGTAAGAAAGCGGTACATTATGAAAATATAATATATGTTGAAAATATTTTTTTATTAATTACGTTTCATGCAAAGGTACCGATATTTCAGAAATCATTATCACACATGCTAATAAAGTATATGGTGTCGAACAAAGATTGAAATTTTAAATACTAAATATTGAAACAAAATATCCACCTGAAAAATATCTTACCAAATAAGATAATGTTTTCTCATTTCATACTTTGCATTGGTGTCACAATATTCGGTAAGAAAGATGTTTAAAAAAAATGTGTTGGATTTTCTTTATATATAAGCGCCTTCTCGGAGACCCAACTTCTTCTTTAAATATTCTTTTGTGACCAATACACAAAAAATATTTCCCGACATTTTTATTTTCGATAGAAAGAAATAACGATGTAACTCCATTGATTCCTCAAATGCGATTTAATAATTGAAAATTGTAATATTTTTTTTATGAAAAACTATTCGTTTATATAATCTAATGAACAAATGCTCCAAATAATAATTTAGTTTATTTTTCATTTAATAGATATGCATTGGAGAATATGTATCGTTTACTCCGACCTGAAGGAACAGTACTAGTATTAATGGTACAATTTCATGCTACGTTTGACATTTTAAATGAAATATTGAATGATGTTCGATACGCATCGTATACGATGGGTAAATCGCGATTGTTAATCTACAAATTATTAAATATTTTATTTGCACATATATAATAGGTGAAAAATTTTAGACCG
>NW_014562777.1:0-377 GCF_001313825.1 Dinoponera quadriceps | reverse complement strand
CGGCGAGAATGACTTCCGGTTGAGTCGTTTCTGAAGAAGTTTCTCGAAGAGTTTCCCTATTACTGAGGGGAGACAAATCGGCCTGTAGGATTTAAGATCCTCCGCGTCATTGTCCTTGACCTTCAGGAAGACTCTGAGAGAGCCCTTCTCCCAGATCGAGGAGAAGACGCTTTACTGAGGGCACCAATTGAAAAGCATAATGAACTGACCGGGGTTATCCTGTAGGTAGCCTTCAGTACCGAGACCTCAATGAGATGCAGTCCTGGCGCCTTGTTGTTTGCCAGAGATCTGACTACTGCTGTGATTTCTGCACCCGTGAAGAGAAGGTCTTCGGCAATGTCAGGCACACAGTGTGCGCTATCTCTGACTTCGCGCTG
>NW_014562776.1:0-426 GCF_001313825.1 Dinoponera quadriceps | reverse complement strand
TTTCCCATCAGTTCACTTTTTCTGATGTAGAATAGAAAGAAACGCTCGCTGGCTGAAATCTGCAAGGCTGCCATATGCAAATAACGTAATAAAGCTGAATATTTCAATCACACTCACAAGTTTGCATCCGTTCTCGCTTTAATGTATGAAATGCAATATTCATTCGACATATACGTTCTTTCGTCTATTACACACAAACTCGCAAGTTTCGTCAACGGATGGATTTCTTTTACCTTTTCTCATGGAACTAGCGTATTTATTCCAACAGATTCATGCCGAAACGTGATTTGCATTAGTTCACGTTTTTTGGTGTAGAATCGAAAGAAACACTCGCCGGCTGAAATCTACCAGGCTGCCGCATTGAAATAACGTAATAAAGCAGAATATTTCAATCACACTCGCCAGTTTGCATCCGTTCACGCTTTA
>NW_014562775.1:0-206 GCF_001313825.1 Dinoponera quadriceps | reverse complement strand
CGATGACTTCCTCATTCGATGTGAATTTCTTTCCCTGAAACCACCGCTTTAGGTTTGGGAACAGATAATAGTCGCTGGGAACCAAATCTAGAGAATACGGCGGGTGAGCAACCAATTCGAATCGTAATTGGTCCAATTTGGCCATCGCTTTCAAGGACATGTGTGATGGTGCGTTATCGTGATGGTACAGAACTGTTTTCTTCGCC
>NW_014562774.1:0-2447 GCF_001313825.1 Dinoponera quadriceps | reverse complement strand
TTTTACATCTGACGATTTCAAAGTAATCTTGTCGGTGGAGCCATCTTTTTAAAACGGCGGAAACTTATTTGTATTACTAATAGATTATATATTGACAACTGTACGCTATGCAGCGCAATGAGAATCAGTGCTCTGGCAAAGAATCTCAGCCGACGTGCCACGCACGTCGTTTTTGTTTCTGTGTCAATTGCCTGACGACGTGTATACCACGTCGTTGGCGATTTTGCGACAAAAGCGTAATGACGTGCGTAGCACGTCTTTCCAGCGCAAGTGGTTAAGATGTGTACCAACTTAAGAAAGCAAACGGATTTGATTTACAATTTCCCGCGAAATTAAAAAAATAAATTTCGTATACTTATTGATCACAGCAGTATATTCCGAGGGAATATATTCCGTTAATTTCATTGTTTCTTCTGGTAATTGATATTCATCTGATTCCTCTCCTTGCGTCTAATGAAAACAATGTTCTTCATCCTGTTCGTGCATAAGAATGAGTTATGTTGTTTCAATAAATATCTTATGGCTTAACATTTTCACTGTAGACTGATATAATTTTTCGTCCATTTGCATTGCCTCGTAGGAAATTGTCTTCAATGATCCACTTGCCACGAGATTATTTTCCAGCAGCAGTTGTTTCATATGTAGAATAGCATCTTTCAGGCGTAATCTTGACTTGTTACTATGAAGTGATTCGGGATCATATTTACTTTCCGTTATTTGCTAAGAACCAGGTACATTTTCCATTTTGATTGTCATTTCCGCATCGCACATTATATTTTACTATCTTTGGTAGCTAGCAACCAAATGGGCCATTGTCTTCGTCACTGTGTAACGGAAATTCTTCTTCCTTTTTCATTATTTGTTCTTCATCCTGCATACTTCTTCCGCTCTTTCAATTCCTCGCATTTTCAGCTGATTCTCTCTTTCTATCTACTATATCTATTTCGGAACGTTTAGAACCGTTCTCGTAGAAAAGTTACAGGGAAACGTGTTATACGTTATTTCAACATGCTTTTTGTACATCGTTACATTGCATCTTGCGTAGAATAAACGCTAATTTTGTATGAATTAGTGTTGTTTGTGTAAAACATCTATCTGCATTTGTTATTTAGAAACCTAATCTAAAATTAATTTATAATGATATACAGATAGAGTGAAATATCGCAATTTCTAAACACACGATTCAAACAGGAATAAACACTATTTTTATATAAAATATATACAATAAATATTTAACTCATAGTAATTACATTTATTTTATGTTAATTGTATAATGTGATGTAGAAAATAGTGTATTTTGAAAGAAGTTCACCTGCCGAGACTCGAAGTAGCGATCTCGCGAAAATGAGTCTGGCGTAATCCCGTTACGCCACATAGTCTTCGATTAGAGACTCTGCTCAAACTGCTGGTAAAACGCGCGACATTTTTTAACATTGAGTTTCTCACGAACGCTTGAAAAGTACATTATATCCATTAACCCAGTTTATTACGTTACCGTTTATTACTTGATATGCAGACTTATTACTACAACGAGTTTCGTTGCAATCGATTATTATCACGTGGCATCCTTCTCTTATTAGAAAAAGAATTAACCATAGGAGCTTAAATATAGCTGCGACAGCTAAGATATACGTTTCAAATAGAGATAGTTATGTCTCTGATGAATTTAGACGCTCGCGCGAAAGTATAAACTAAATCGTATAATAGTGCCAAACATGGATTGAATACTGAAATTATTTTGCTAGCGATATTACAGCGCTATTGTATACATGCTGTATTTATAATATCGCTTTTATACAAATTTCGGTATAATATCGGTATTCGAGGTTCAATAAAGTCATTACATCGAAATTTTGCATTATATCAGTATTACGGACTACGATATAATATCTATATTATATTAATATTACCATTATTATATTATTGAATGTAAATATCATCAAATCAGTTGGATTCGTAACGTAATCATGACACATACGAGGTCTGTTCAAAAAGTATCGCGAATTTTGTGTTTTTTCAAAAATTATTTATTTACTCATGAATATCTATTTTGTCTCCTTCAAAGTAATCCCCATCAGATATTATAGACTTGTGCCAACGTTTTTTCCAATCCTCGAAGCACTTCAAAAAATCATTTTTGTGATCTTGTTCAGCTCCTCCTTCGATGCCGTCTTTATCTCCTCAATCGTAGCGTAGCGTCGTCCTTTCATGTGCCTCTTCAGTTTCGGGAACAAGAAAAAGNCAGGTCTGGGGAATACGGTGGCTGCGGCATCATTAGTGTGTTGTTTTTGGCCAAAAATTCGCGCACAAGCAACGATGTGTGAGCAGGGGCGTTATCATGGTGCAAAAGCCAATTTTTGTTCTTCCACAAATCCGGGCATTTCTGGCGGATTGCTTGGCGCAAATTGCGCATAACTTGTAGGTAATATTCCTTATTGACCGTTCTA
>NW_014562773.1:0-230 GCF_001313825.1 Dinoponera quadriceps | reverse complement strand
CGAGAATAAAAATTATTATTTCGCGAAATTACATTATTCTGGGCGTACTGCAAATAATCATTTCCTGTCCGCCCAACAGCCTTTATTACTTCGCCATCTTTCGATAATATTCGCTAGAGAACTTTTACACTCGTGTCATACTTTCTCACAGCCCTTCTCGTCACGCCCACTCAACGGGGCAGTAAGTGGAAAGGACCAAAGGGGGGGGCGGGGTCGTCTGCCGTTCACTC
>NW_014562772.1:0-723 GCF_001313825.1 Dinoponera quadriceps | reverse complement strand
AAAATATTCTATACGGGAATCAGTGCAATATAACATTCATACAATCATTTCTTGCAGTTGATGATATTCATTACTACCGAATTTAGTGCCCATCTACTTTTAGAAGTTCTGACAATTCTACTCGCAGGATTTTCTTCAGTATTGAAGTACTTTACAATGTACTTCATTATGGATAAGGTAAACTAGCTGTCTATCGATATGATTATTGAATGTATCGTTACTATCGTACAACGTCTCAAACAAATTTCCCGATTAATCGTTGGCGTAACAAATTGTATAATAAATTATAGATTAAGTTATTGTTAGAAAGTATCAAGTACGATTGGGACACGTTACAAGATCCGGTGGAGATTGAAATAATGAAGAGGCAAGCCAACACAGCGCGGTGGTACACGAAATACTTTGCGCGTAAGAGACACATCCATATAAGAAAAAGAAGGGAGAAATCTCTACGGCAGTTTTAATAATAATATAATATATTGCATTCTCATTTGGTGTCTTTTGCAGTGACCATGTATATAATTACCTCACTGTTTATCTTGATGCATTATCTGCCGTTGGTTCTCGATGTTGTACACCCACTAGACGAGCCTCGGCCACGAAAGTTGTATATAGTCGTAGAAATGTTCATCGATCAATATAAGTACTTTCACGTAGTATTGTTGTATGTAATGGTTGTGTTTTGCGGCCGTAACCATCATAATAGCGACCGAAACCATTCTG
>NW_014562771.1:0-759 GCF_001313825.1 Dinoponera quadriceps | reverse complement strand
GATCGCTAGGAGGAAATAGTAATTCGCCTCGGAAAATCTCTTTTTTTTTTCTCTCTCTCCCTCTCTCCCAAAGAAGATTCGCTAAGTATCACCGTGAAATATTGACGTCTGCTTTCGACCCGCCCTTATCTGCGGTAATAGGGTATAATATGCCCATCCCTCCCTACAACGGCGATAAATCTGACCGGCACATTTAATGACCCTCGTAATTTAATATGTCTAATTCTATGGAAAACTACCAATTACCATGGGACAATACTCTACCTGAGCGCATAAATCTCATCGATAATGCTAAGGGGTAAAGCGGGGGCTTATCTGACGATAATTCATTACACATTGTATCGCGTTTCACGAGTCGCGCGATCTGATTACGACCGTCACCGACGTATCAACATCCTTTCCGTGGCCGAGTGTCCGCCGTTTTCCGCGAATCCCGCGCGCGTCTTCCGGATTAATTGAATTATTATCGGCCTCAATCGAAGCGAGGGGAGCTTGCCTACTGATCTTTGCGAAGTCGTTGAGTCCATCGCTTCCAAACTCCGGGCAATTGCAACGGAGCAAGTCAAATCGGTGAGACGGCGGCGAGCCAGATTGAGAGACACCAGGGAGAAAGACAAAGAGAGAGAAAACGAGATGGGAAGTAGAATCTCTTTAATAATTAGTCGGTCTCCGGACGGAAGTCTCCGGACGTCTCTGACGAGGCCACTCTTTTCTTCCGTCTCGAGCAATCGTTCGTATTACACCGAAGAGAGTCCGCAA
>NW_014562770.1:0-893 GCF_001313825.1 Dinoponera quadriceps | reverse complement strand
CCTAATTCTGGGCTCAACTTCCACTCTCCAGCCACTTTTTTCTATCATTTTTTTTGCGAGATTTACGATGCGATCATGCCTCCTTATTCGATTCCATTGAGTTACTGGGCAACGGTGGAGCACATGAGAGAGAGACTCCACTCTGTTGCAACCCGCTCTGCATTTTCTGGTCTCTTTCGGGTTTAAAGGTATACCGACCGTAGCAAGTAGGTTACCTCTCAACTGAACTGCTTTTACATAATCTTCACCAGACCAGTATGAAGGCGGATTATCGATACAACCGCCAGAGTGGTAGTTGCATGATCCCTGTAGCAGTCCATTTCCAGAGTACGATGACTCCAGACGTTCTGCCCACGCACGCGCTACGCCGGCCGAGCTGTCACCAAACTTTTGGGTCCAGGTGCGTAACTTAGGCTCAAGCCGACAAAACGCCTCGTGCTGCGACATCCGCCTTCCATAATTATCAAATGACGGAACTATATTATTCGTCTGGCTAGGATAAAGGGTATATGCGTCCTCAACGAGATAACACCCAGTCCACCGAATCTTACTGGAGCGTGAATGTAAGCATCCGAGCATGTGCGATTAAAGTGTAAAATTTTCCGCACTGCAACTCTAATATACGTATCGACATCCTTAAGCATTTTAACTGTGATACGCGGTGTTTGAAAAATATGTAAGAGACTAGGAACGAGGTATGTTTATAATATAATATAGATAATTTTTGAGGCGATTTAAGCGGTGCTCTTTTAATCCGTAATAGTTGATCTTTAATATTCGACCAATTTGGCTTACATATATCGGCCGACGATAGCTTCGAGCCTAGGTTTTTCCATACCTAACCTACCTGACCTACGGAACTTTGTGGGATTCTAGATCCTTGGGCGTAAAAC
>NW_014562769.1:824-1151 GCF_001313825.1 Dinoponera quadriceps | reverse complement strand
ATATTTGGATGTGTTAAAAAATAAATGATTGATTTTTTACTGTTACATCTTAGAAAAAGACACAATGACAGTATTCACGAATGCGAGTTCCGTACGTAACTGAATGCCGTCGGAATAGGTTAAGGGGTTAGGCCAGTCTAGAGCCCTCAAAAAAGGCGTAACTTTGACAATTTATTCTGGGAGTAAGGAAAAAGGAATCGAATTTCTCTCTTTCAGGCTTTATTAAACATGTATTTGAGTGTATAAAAAAATTTTTATATTGACATTTTGATACAAAATGGCGGCTACTGGGCCAATCTTCGGAATCACCTTTTTCAAGAGGGCCTC
>NW_014562769.1:0-744 GCF_001313825.1 Dinoponera quadriceps | reverse complement strand
AAAAAAAAGGTTCAATTTTTGACCGAAAAAATGAGCAGTAAATTGTTTATAAAAAAAAAGTTGCAATGATAACAAAAAAATCGTACGTAGTTTACTAGATAATGTTACTGTGAAGCTACAATTAAAATTTCAAGTGGATATGTGCGATAGCCTCCGAGTACCATCGTCGCCTGATTTGAAAAATGCAGATTCGAGAAAAACGCGTTTAAAGTTTTACGTGCTGAAAATTTTGTTATACCTTCAGTCTGCGATGCCTGCGCCGTACATTTCACTTTCCATGGAAACGTGTAACTCATCTTCTTCCTTTCTGGATGCCTTCTGTTCGATTCGAGACCTTCTTGCAGCATCTGAGAGCGAACGATCGGATAATTTGATGCGGTTTTGATCAGTCTCTTGACAGTAATTGTAGCAGTTCGGCCGAATTTTGATGCCTATGTTCTGCATGACTCTCATGGCACTTGTAAGGCCATCATTATAAGTACCTGCAGCAATATATACAGATGTGTCAAGTACATTTTTGCCACCGGATGTCACTTTCGGGGCCATCGACCATACTGTAGCGTTAAAACTCTCATTACTATTTTGAGTCAAGCCGCCTATGCAACGAGTGAGTAGGTGATCACTGGTTAATTTTTCATAAATTGGAGTTATAGTCTTGTATACTTCTTCATGTAAAGGTGGTTTATGTGCATATTCAAAGTTCCAGTGGCCTTGGCCCTTTGCCACGAGCACCACGAATTTTCT
>NW_014562768.1:0-534 GCF_001313825.1 Dinoponera quadriceps | reverse complement strand
AAAAATAATCGCGGTGTGATGAAGCATTATTATTATTATTCCCTTACTTTGGTGTAATGTTGATAACAATTAAAGGAATTGATGGGACACATTCGAAATAACAGGAACGTCTTAAAGGATTATAACGAGGTCAAGATAATCAGTCGATACGCGAGATCGTCTGTAGTAGTCACTAAGTCTTTAGCAAGTAATTCGACAATAATGATGACATTGAACCATAATTGCATACTTTAGCTATAATAACCATTGATTTGAACACATNAATAACCATTGATTTGAACACATAGAATCGCATACGAACATCGATGCTGGCAGCAGTATCACCCGCCTCACCTCGAAACATCTAATTATTATTGTCCGAATAATTTCAGTGTTGATTTATATTAGTTTCATAATGATTATGTGCATTCAGCATATGCCAAATTTCCTTAACGTTGTGGCGCCTCTGAACAAAACTCGACAAGCCAAATTATTATTTCGGGTCAAGTATTTCGTTGACTAGGAGGAATATTTTCACATAATACAATTTCATTT
>NW_014562767.1:0-978 GCF_001313825.1 Dinoponera quadriceps | reverse complement strand
CGCCATCTATTGCACCTCCGCACGAACTTTTGCACTCACCCAATACTTTGCCTGCCGCTGTCACGTACGAGTGACTTTTCTTCGCCAACTGTTATCGGCCGCTGCCACGTACACTTCTTTTCGCCAATGGCGATGTTTCATTCCGATGTTTTTATAAGTATGCATATTGATGCAGAGCAACAATTGATGAATAAGTCACGCGTACGTGACAGCGACCGACAAAGTGTTAATATAGAGGCTGAGATTTAATTTATACCTCTAATTATAATTTCTTACAATTGTCTATAAATACTGCATTTGCGGGTCTCAAAAAAATTTTTTTTAATATAAATTGATGTTTATCTGCAGAGCTCTTTAGATTTTATTTAGTTATGTTCAATACTATTAGGTTAGTGCAAATGAAGTGTGCGTTTATAAATATAACGTTGAAACTTATATTTCTCACATTTAAAACTTACATAACTAATCAAAATAGCTTCCATCTACTTCAATACACTTCTGCCAACGTGATCCAAATGCATCAATGCACTTTCTAAAAAAATCTAGAGAGTGTTAATCGATAAACTCCTTAAATGCATTTTTCACACTTCTTTCTTCATTGAAATTTTTGCCTGCCAAAAACGCATCCAGATGCTTGAAAAGATGATTATCTGTTTGTGAGTTGTCTAGAGAATAGGGAGGGTGAAGGAATACTTCAATGCTCACTCAGCGAGTTGTTGAACGGTTTGTTTTGCAATGTGTGGTTTAGCGATATCGTGCAACAGCAACATGCCGTGTCTATTAACCAATGCTGGCTGTTGAGCGCACAATTTTTAGTGCATGATGGCAATTTCCTGACAGTACTTATCAGAATTTATAACCTCATCTTGTTTGGTAAATGAATAATGAACGATACCTTTGCTAGACCACCGTACAGACATCATCATTTTTTGGGGTGAAGATTCGATTTTGGAATGTATTTTGGAACCTCATTCGCAT
>NW_014562766.1:0-850 GCF_001313825.1 Dinoponera quadriceps | reverse complement strand
CTGCAAGAGCGTCTGTGAACTTCTTCACGTCCTTTACAGACGTCAAATTAAAGACCTCCAGCCTCAATCCGGAAATATCGACGAGGCTCTCAGCGAACTTCTCTTAGTCGTCCCGACTAATGTCGAACCGAGCTATCGTAGTTCGCTGCTCCCCGCCTCTAGCTTTTGGCACCCTAAGCTTGATGTCCAGAGAGTTCTGGTCACTGGTTGCCCAGTCGCACGTATCTTCCACTCGCCGACGAATTAGCTCATATATGGGGACGACAGGGTCACATTGAAGTGCGGCAATCTCCATGCCGTCCAGTAGGTGGGCGCCTGTCCGACAATATTGAGGACTTTGTATCCGCGGGCCCAGATAAAGTCCAGGAGAATCGCTCCCCCATCATCCAATTTGCGATCACCCCAGAGAAGGGATCGCGCGTAGGCCTCGTCGATAAACAAAGCACTATTTCAAAGTGTCTGAGGTGCTCCTCGATCTCGTTGCTGAACTGAAAATAGCATGATGCGACGTAGATGGATAAGCCGGGTGCTCGCACATCCACACATGCGCAGTGCGTCGTGCTGAACTGCGAGATAAACATTATCTGCAATTCGGGATTGCAAGCGACTACTGCAGCCCAAGGACGTTGCGCGCACACAGCAGCCATCCACATTCCAGTCCCTAGCTCGACGAAGACGTAACCACTGCCCTGTTTCCGGACATGCAACTCCTAAAAGAACAGGATGTACAGTCACTTTTGGACAATGCATCAACAAACTTCCTCTGTTGCCACAGACGAACAACTCATCTGCAAATGCAGGATCCTAATTCCCAAGATTTAAGCGACGCGGGCAGTGAAGTGCTCCTGGC
>NW_014562765.1:0-948 GCF_001313825.1 Dinoponera quadriceps | reverse complement strand
TTCCCTTTCTGTTGGTCAGCGATTCCCGGCGTGAATGTCAGAATTACCCTGCCTCCGACTTAACTCACCCCAGAGCTGCCGGTACGGATCGGAACACACTCGGGTCGCAGAACCGACGCGCGGACAGCTTCGCCGACCGCAGAGGTCATTATTTAGTGGGTGCGACTTGCGCGCACTTGGCGGACATACGGACAAGAGGAGGCTTTCAGAGGCCCGGATACCGTTTCGCGTTACGGGTTCGCCCTTTGATTTTGCGCCGGTGATTCGGAAAAGCCGAACATTGGAATCCGGTCTCACAGTATTCTTCCGTATCTTACCCATACCCTACTCTCTCTCTCTCTCTCTCTCTCTCTCTCTCTCTCTCCTTTTCTTTCTTTTTTGTCATCCCCATGTTCCACTGCATTTTCCCCTTTTTTCATTCGAGGTCATCTTTTATCCTCCACCCTCCTCCGAATCAGCAATTTTTCCCCTCCATTAGCCTCCTTTTTTGTTCTATTTTTCCANATTACAGCCATCCTTTCTTCCTCTTCCTTTTCCCATCCTACTCTTCCTATGCTCTCTATCTCCATCTCTACCACCTTCATCTCTTTTATTAGTTTCATCACCTGCTCTCTTACACCCCTTTCGCCTTTTACGCCCCTCTATCTTTCCTTCCTTTCGCTTCTTTCCCAACTCCTTTCTATCTCTCTTTTTCTACTAGCTACTCAGCATTCTTCCTTTCTTCTTCACCCTCCTCTACATTCTCCTTTTCCCTCTTTACATAGTCCTCTTTTTTTCTCTTTTCTCTCTTTTTTCCTCCAGCTTCATTAACTTTTCTTTCATTTCTTCCCTTTCCTCTTCTCATTTTTTCTTTCTCTTCTATCTGTATTCTCTCCATCTCTCTTCTTTTCTCTTTCTTACTATCTCCTTCTATCTCCTCTATCATTATTTCCCCTACAGCCTTCTTCA
>NW_014562764.1:378-1070 GCF_001313825.1 Dinoponera quadriceps | reverse complement strand
TCTTATTTATCTTGACCGTGCGGAAGAATCCTCCCCTGGGGGGTTTCACTCCGAATTCTCCCGTTAGGATCTCAGAAAATTGTTTCATGAGATCATGGTTGACCAGCGAAGTCGTCGATCCTTTGTCGAGCAGCGCTTCCGTTCTGTGTGTATGATTTGTCCACACCAGATCTACGGTCAACAGCGGTCTTCCTCTGCTGTTTGTGGTCAGAGGTATATCGACGCTCGTTTCGTCTTTGTCCGCTTCTTCTATCGCCTCGCCTATAGTGGTGAGTGCCGTTTCCGGCGGTTCCTCCGCCATTTCCTGTGTTTCCTCCCGAGGTACGCGCTTGGGTTTCGCCTGCGGCGGTTTTCCCCTGCTCGCGTCAGCGGCATTGCGCGACTTGGGTGGATATTTTCTACCCTGTGGACCCGGTTGACTCGGTTTCCGCGGTAGTTCTTCTCTCTTCGACCACTCGAACTTGTCGTTCCTCGGTGGCTCTCTTCTCTCTTCCGTAGAGTTTCTTCCGGGTTGGAGGGTGTCTTCCTCTCTGTAATCCCTTACCGGTTCCTGCCGCGTTGGGTATCTCGGCGGTCTTGGCCGCGACGTCGTGGATACTTGGTTGTATCTAGTCGCCGGTGTCGACGTATAGTAGGAGCGTTGCGGCGCAACGGCTCTCTCCGACCATTCGGTCTTAACCCTCATTCTCTGT
>NW_014562764.1:0-306 GCF_001313825.1 Dinoponera quadriceps | reverse complement strand
ATCGGCATCTATGGCGTCGAGGGTTTCGATCAATCGGTCGACGTCGTGTATCAGGCTTCCTCTCAGCTCCTGCTGGATTGGCTTGGTGAAATGTGCGGATATCACCGCTACGAATTCCCTCTCTGGGATTGGGCTGTCGAGAAATTTGTTCTCCCGGTGATAGCTGAGGACGTAATCGGCCATGGTCTCGTTCTCCACGAGTACATATCGCCCTAGCAGGATCTCTTGGTGCACTTCTAATTGCGTTGCTGTGCTCTAATATTTTTTCTTCAGCGCTTCACAAGCTTCGTGTACGCTGGTAAAATC
>NW_014562763.1:0-4150 GCF_001313825.1 Dinoponera quadriceps | reverse complement strand
AAAATGCACCTACAACCTTCCAGCGGCTAATGAATACCGTACAAACTGGTCTATAAGAAATAAAATGCCTGTTATATCTGTATGATTTATTTGTTTATGGGTCCAGTTCAAAAAACCACAAGAAGAGAATAATCTCAGTATTAAAAAGAATACGCCAAAGTTAATATTAAGTAAAATTATAGCCAGACAAGTGTAACTTTTACGAGAAGAAGTTACATACTAAGGACATATAATTTCAGAAAAAGGAATTTTTCCGGATCCATCGAAATTGGGAACAATACAAACGTTTCCCGTTCCGAGAAATATCATAGACTTCCAATCATTTATAGGCCTAGTTGGATACTACTAATGAAAAATTGATAATTAATTGATGAAAAGGATAGAAATATTTTTTAAATAGCGCACCCTCTAACGAACTAACAAAAAAAGAAATACAATTCGATTGAGGACAAAAACAAGAACATGCGTTCGCGACATTAAAAGAAAAATTGACAACTGCTCCCGTGTTAAAATATCCGCATTTCAACTAGGAACTTATCATTACCACCGACGCCTTGAATTACGCGATAGGAGCTACTTTGTCACAAGGGCCGATAGAGAAAATTTTATAGCTTATGCTAGCCGTGTACTCTTTTGCGCGGAACAAAATGACAGCACTACGGAAAAAGAACTGCTAGCAATAGTATGGGCAGCAAAACATTTTCGCCCATATGTATACGGGACGAAATTCAAAATAATAACCGACCATAAACCATTGGTATTACTATTTAATATCACCGATACCGGATTACGGTTAATTAGGTGGCGACTGAAGATAAAGGAATATGATGATAAAACTATACACAAGGCCGGACGAACGAACACGAAATCCGATGAGCTCAGTAAGGATATAATACGATCCATCTTAAATATAGACGCGTCGGATGATGTAGAGAGAGAAGGCAATGAGGAGAAGTCCGACAATGAAACGCATAACAGTGATACACAAACGAAAAACTCTCGGAATTACACGGAGAAGGAGAAAAGTAAATACTTTACGAATGTCATGGTGCACCTCTAGGGCGGGCATCGAGGCATACAAAAAACATTAAAAAGAATACAGTAAAATCACCAATGTAAAAATATGTTAGCTGATATAAAAAAATATTTTAATAAATATGAACTCTGTTAGAAAAACAAATTATCACAAAAAGCTAAAATTCCTTTTGTCATCACTGATACGCCGCGCAAGCCATTTAAAAAATGCGCATTAGACGTAATAGGACCATTAACAGTAACAAAAAATGGAAATAAGAATATACTAACGTTCCAAGATAATTTAACTAAATTTAGTAAAGCGATCACCCTTACCGAATTAAGAAGCCTCAACTAATGTTAAATAGCTTGTAGAAAAGTTAATTTTGGAATATGGTATTCTTGTCAAAATATTTACGAATCAAGGAACAGCATTTTAAGTAATGTATTTAAAAACACTTGCAAACTATTAAAAATAGAAAAAATACAAACGACCGCATATCACCCACAGAGCAATGGTGCGCTAGAACGCTCACACAGAACACTCGCAGAATATTTAAGGCATTATATTAATACCGATCAGTTAGATTGGGATAAATAGATGTCTTACGCAATTTTCATGTATAATATAACCCCGCATACCAGCACAAGTTATACTCCATTCGAGCTATTATACGGACATGAGGCAACATTACCTTCTGCCGTATACCTACCACTTAAATCTACATACACTATTGACGACTACGTCCAGAAACTTAAACAGAGACTACGCGCAGTGAATCAATTAGCCAGGGAACACGTCAAGGAAAAAAAAGCAATCGATACTACTACCAGAAAATCAAAGCGATCCAGTACCAAGTAGGTAACAAAGTTTTATTATATGATAAAATCGTACGCCGAGGAAGATCAAAGAAACTCGACGCTATATGGATGGGGCCATATAAAATAATCAGAAATCATTCCGATGTTAACTATATAAAAAAAATAGGCCGAAAAATCCTAACCATTCATGCAAATCGCCTAAAATCCTACATTGATTACTAATAGTAGAAATAAAAAAAATAAAAAAAAGGGAAGGAAAATTAAAAGAAGTACCTGCCCTACAGCACGCGAGATACAACCATCACAAATAAATTTATTCCTGGCAATCCACCACACACGGGCAAAAGACGACTAAGGCGAAGAAAAATAAAAGTAGGAATAAAGCACAATTCACTTCACACTATTGCTTCACTATCTATTGTAGGATAGTCATATTCAGTAGTGTTATATACATAAAGAGCGAGCTCCAGAAAAAGCAATCTTACACATTTCAAGAATTTTGCAATAAACCAGGGCTCTGCTTTGATAAACTGGGACAACTTCACCAAGTAGCCGCGACCTGGAAGATGATAATTAAACTGGATATCGAGTCCCTGAATCACCGTTACAACCAAATAAAAGAATATATTCATCAAATAGATGTAACATGCCATTCATCATACATATGTGTGAATTTGCACAAAATCACAGAAAATATCTAGGACGAAGGCGAAAAATGATAGACAACCTAAATAATATATATTCAAAAGCCCCGCTAATTCACGACGAGGAATAATTGACGGAATAGGTTCCATAACAAAAATTTTATTCGGAGTAATGGACGCGGATGATGAAAAGTTAATAATTGATCAAATGAGTCTGTTGGAAAATTACCAGAAAAAACTAAAGCAAGCGGTAGTAAACTAATTACAAGTTTTAATTAAAACAATAGGACATCTGAGCACTCTAGAAGAAACCTTAAAGAAAACATCGACTTACTGATAACCAGTATAAACAAATTCTCTATGAAACAAAGTAAATTTATTGAAAGAGAAGAAGTAAATGAACACTTTACTACTTTAAATGCCGTAATAACTGATCTTATGCGTGATCAAGAGGATATAATGATTTACTTAAACAACATAAATCAAAGAAATTTGCCACAACTGATATCACCAATAGAAGAAATAATCTTGAATCTTAAGAAAACAGTACTATTCCTACCTGAAAGCACTCATTTCCCAGTTTTCCTTTCATTGGAGAATTGGTTACAAATAAGCGAATATATATCAATTGCATACTATAAAAAGGGAAATATATTTACTATGCTAAAGATACTATTAATAAATTACCCTGTTTACGAAGTAGTACAAGCAATACCACTTTCCGGACACGTACACGATACATATTCGCACTAACCGGTGTCATTAACACAAAAATCGTTGTCAATACCGAGTAATACATATTTAATATTGAATGAAAACGAATTAAACGAACGTATTTAGTTAGGAAACCGATATACATGTTTCAACAATGTTCTGATATATCGTATAACCGCTTCAGAGATGAATTTTAAATTTTTGATTTATTAAAACGAAAATTTTTTTAATTTATTTTATTCCATAATTACAAATAACGGTAATTTTTACATAAAACTAAACATACTCATATGTGTCAATATCCATGAAGAGAATAAGCTCTGATTTACCTTGCGAGATCTAAATGTACGATATACCGCACGAAAAACATCTCAAACGTGTACATTAATTATGTAAAAATAAACCAAACTGTAATTATTTCCCTGATAAGAAAAAAGCGCTTGGTTGAATTCAACACACAGCACACAAACAATGCTCATATACCAGGTGTAGAAGTATGAAACCGGAATTTCCTTATAGATGGTGCTAGCCATCAATTTAGGGACCGTAAGACCGCTTCTGCAGCGCCATCATCTCCCTCTAACAGCTGACGAAGATTTTCAACACACAACAACCCAAGTTCCATACACCGGTATATTTTTCTATAACCTTAACCCTTTTAGTGCCGGAGGCCGATATATCGGCCCTCATTGCACTGGCGAAAAGTGCCAGAGCCGATATATCGGCCCGCACCTTGTAGCGATTTACTATTCGCATTGCGAGAGATCTCTATCTCAAAATAAATTTATAATACGTTATAAATAGTCTAATTTTATTACGAGAGAATTAAAATAAATAATTTTTCGGTTTAACTTTCCCTTATATTATATGCCAGTTGATGTTGAAACTGCTTATTTATACGAGAGACCGATACGGTATAGTAACAAAATGTTACACATTTACAATATCTAGATATA
>NW_014562762.1:0-562 GCF_001313825.1 Dinoponera quadriceps | reverse complement strand
TCCTCACCGACTTACGGTCTCCCAGCAACTCGGCTAGGGGCAATCGTTCTCTCACCTCACAGAGGACCTCCGAATATGAGGTCCCCGGGGGGCATCAGATTCCCACGGCCGCCGTCCTTGGCGGTCGCGGGAGTACCTTTTTCCCCTGTTGTCCCCCATCTTGCCGCACGACCTGTGCTGAAGGGGGGGCACCGATTGGCGGCACGNACGGCCGGGGCCTCCGCTCCAGGGCCGGCAGCCCTATCCTCTTGGGGCGTCGGTGGCCCAGGTCTCCGACGCCACTTTTTCCGCTTTTGCGGCTTCTTCGTAGGAGCCTCACAGGACCCTCCATCCCCGTCTGTCACCGTCTCGACACCACCCCCCCACAACCGGTCGATCCGCCGGCGGGCGGGATGGTGGAGGGAGAGCTCTCTTCTTCTTTGGCTGCGGAGAGGAAGGAAGGCATTTCCACCACCCCCATCCGCAGCTTTTCTCTTCCGATACTCCCCACCCAGTGGGGGGTATTCGTCGACTGCCGGTGGGGGGATCTCCCCACCTCCATTGGGGGAGGACGGGAGGCCGT
>NW_014562761.1:0-366 GCF_001313825.1 Dinoponera quadriceps | reverse complement strand
CGGATGTTGTTCTCTTTCGCGGTAACGATTCCGGTAAACTCGCGAAGCTTCATGATAATTTAGTTCACATTCTCCGAGAACAAGGGGAATATCAACAATCTCTGAGGGACGATAATCAGCCACGGGTATTGCTAGCAGACGTAAGCCTCTGATTGTGAGTAATAAAGTTTGATACTCCGATCAACAGTGGAAGAGATTTCTGTAATCAATTGATACATAATATCCAATTGTATCTACGGACTATTAATTCCTATTAATTCCTATTGCAACTTTGGAGCTTTATTACTCGAAAAGTACTAAATGAAGAAACATTTCAGTCTGGAAAGCTCTCGAGGTCAGCTACAAGAATATGTAATAAAAAATAGA
>NW_014562760.1:0-2379 GCF_001313825.1 Dinoponera quadriceps | reverse complement strand
ACGCAGTGTATGTGTGTGTTTAAAGAGTGAAAGTGGGATTGGAGATTGACTTGAAATTATTAAAAGTCACGTTTAAATATGAAATAGAGACTTACAATGTAGGTAGATCGGCTGCAGTGAAAAGTATGTAGAACATAGGTTGATTAATCGTGGTGTACCGAATTTCTGGGATATACTATTTCTCCCGGAATACCGAGAGAAATAGTTCACTTGAGAGATCCCGAATTGCACAACGAGTTACTCAGCAGCAAAAGAAGAAAAAGAAGTGTGCAGTGGCAAGAAAGTAAGGTTTTCATAGGGAAAATTTTGGGAGTGGGAGATGACGATCGTCAATGAAGGCAATTTTTGTGAGAAATAGATATGGAAGATTGGAAAGTTTCCTAATCTAGGTTGTAGAACGGATAGTTTGGAAAACCCTTGATATTATCAGGATTTCATAAATAATCTTAAGATCTAAATCCTATTGAAGGGTCTGAATCCGGTTGACCACTTAGATTATATGCCTTTCATGAAGGGGGAAAAAAAGATAGACGCGTTGGGAAACATATGACGCATTTGATATGACGCATTATCGTAATCTTGTCCCTTTTAGTTGTATTGCGATAACGCTTTCCCAAATTTGTCTGTTTCTCAATTAAAAAAGATTCGTTGTTCGTGAGGCATGCAAGACATAACACGGTACTTACAAATATCATTTTTTGACTCGTGCAGTTGTCCATCTATATTACCGCAAACAGTAAACCATATATGAGGGCAGTAGAAAAAAAGAAAAGAACAGAGCATATCCAACATTACTACAATCTATACTTGAGCGTAAAAATGTATACGGCACAAACGTAACATCAGATCTATCGAACATCGGCTATTCTCTACTGGCTATATTCATCGCCATGTTGATTGTACTATATTATTATATCGAGACTAAGCATGCGGTTCGCTTTTCGCTGAAGTTACCACGTACGTAAGAAATTCAAGGACCTCAATAAGAACTGAAAATCTTCAATATGATATATCCCATTTCATGCTTGATTCATAATCGTCCGTTGAAATTAAAGGCGCTAAAACCACTGTCAACTTTCTTCCAGATCCACCACGCCTACCGATTATTATTCATGCTTTATTATTCTTAAAATTTAGTCCCAAAGAAATATTAACCAAAGGTCTTGAATATTTCATTGAATATGGGTCGGTAATATCGATGCATTTCGGAACGCGAGCCCTTATCTTTCTAACAGATCCGCAAGATATTGAGATAATTTTAAACAGTCCTGTGAGCATTTTTTTCGATCAAACTTGATGTTGAATCCGTCAACCCTCTTTAGGACAATTTCTAGTCGCATATCGAAGTCATGATATGATAGACGTCAGAAGTAATGTGATAATTCCTCAATATTGTCGACAACAAAACCTTCATTTCTAACATTGCGTATTTTCGTCCCATGCATTACTTATGGAAAAAAGTGTCAAACATTAACAGATACAACGGTACTTGATTTGGCTTCCGAATTATGAAACAAACCCATGAAGAATATTGTGCTAACTCACAAATCAAATCAAGTACTTATTTACAACGTGAAAGTCAACAAATCCGCGGAAAACAGGTAAATAAATCCAATTTATCCATTGGATTATTAATTAAAATGAGCCCATTTAGACTTGTGCTTCTTTACACGTAATAGCGTCAGTGGTGCAACAAGGTTCAATTCTACATACACCAAAATTATCCGTATTGTTTTAGATTCTTCAATCAATGGCTTGGAAACAGCTTGCTGCTAAGTAACGACGCCAAGTGGAAAAAATAGGAAGGAGATAGCTCTTACATTTCACATGAGCATCCTGAAGACATTTATCCCTCTATTTTATGAGAACAGCTTGGATTTTGTCAGGCGACTTGGCGATAAAATCGGCCAACGATTTAATTGTCATAATTACTTATTGGCAGCAACTGTTAACATCTTGGTGGAAACGGAGATGGGAGATAACAAGCAGAAGATATAAAACATTGGACTCGACTATGCAATGGCTGTAATGAAATAAGCTTTTCTATTATTGTCACTTCAAAACTATAAATATAATATTTCATGTGGCTTACATATATATAGAAAGACTTTATTTTCCGTTCTGCTTTCTCTCGATAATCACAGATACACGTACATACCTGTTTTTTAAATGCCATTGACTGAACGAAATTGGGCACAGACGGGGGTTTAACGTAGCATTACGATCAGATTAATTGTTCAACTTCTCGAAGTTTGCTAAACTGCAGAAGAAGTCACTCGATACCGTCCAATCGTTTGCGAAGATAATGATACAGAAAAAATGGAAAGACTTCGAGGATAAACAGGAGGAAAATAAACGTGAAATCAAGATGGAAAATCT
>NW_014562759.1:0-542 GCF_001313825.1 Dinoponera quadriceps | reverse complement strand
ATTTATAACTATCAACGACAGGCGGAGACCCACGCAACAAATCGATAGGCAATCTTAGATCTTGCCCAAAATATAACCCAGCAGGAGAAAATCCAGTCGTTTCATGCTTAGAAGACCTATAAGCAAGTAAAAACATTGAAATCCAACGATCCCAATCCTTTTGATTTTCAGAAATAAATTTGGACAGATATTGTAATATCGTCTGATGTTGACGTTCAACTTGTCCGTCAGACTGCGGATGAAAAGCAGTGGTCCTTGTTTTCCTAAAACCTAACAATCTCGAAAGCTCCAAAAACAATTTTGATTCAAAATTCCTTCCTTGATCTGTATGCAATTCCAAAGGAACACCATGTCGAGAAACTACTTCATTAACAAAAACTTCAGCAATTGTAGAAGCTCTAATATTCTTCAAAGGAAAAGCTTCTACCCACTTTGTAAAACAATCTACAATGACTAACAAATACTTATTCCCAGTAGAAGTTAAAGGTAATGGACCCAAAATATCCATCTAAAGACGTTCAAAAGGAGCACCAACATTATAA
>NW_014562758.1:0-529 GCF_001313825.1 Dinoponera quadriceps | reverse complement strand
CTACTATCGTGGTTGGTCCTTGTAGGTGGTCGTAGCTCCGACGTCCGTACCTTCTAGGTTGCCACGTAGTTTTCCGTTTCCGTTGTTTTATCGTCCCAAGATTTGTTGCTCACCACTCTGTTACTTGCGATTGCTTTTTTCACAGATTCTTTCTTCTTCTTCTGTTGCAGGCTGTCGCTGGAGGGCGAATCCCACCGCTGCCAACAGATTTGTTGCGCGTCCGAGAACTTCGCGGTAATGTGGAGTTGCCCGGCACAGCGCGGACGAGTAAGAAGGAGGTGGCGAGNCGGTAGCCAATAAAATGCTTTCTTTTTGATAGTTAAAACTGAACTGGTAGTTTATTTCTTGATTGCCCGATACACCTTTGCGTATCCGTCCGTCAGCGTGTCGGCGTCCGAGAGTTGAGATTGTGAGTCGCGCCTGCTTAGGTCTTACGTCCCCTTTTATCCTCTTCCTATGTCAGGGGAAACGATTTGAATGTGTCAGCGCCACGTGAGCGTGGACGCTGCCCATCCTGATTTTGATATTT
>NW_014562757.1:334-620 GCF_001313825.1 Dinoponera quadriceps | reverse complement strand
AAGATTAAATATTTGAACGTATTAAATTACATAAATTATAATTTGTTCTATACAACCATACCAGTAATAATAGTTAACATGTGTACAGAATTATATTTGAATATTTGCAAAAAATATATAAATATTTATGCATGTATATCAAGCAAAAACTATTGTTTAGGCTAGATTTTGAGACTAGATTTTCTTTCTCGAATTGTATGAACTTTAGCTAAAAATTCCTCAGAACAAAAAAGTCTTAAAATTAGTCAAGGAATCCTCTCAAATTTTTTCAGAATTTTTTGCGACA
>NW_014562757.1:0-201 GCF_001313825.1 Dinoponera quadriceps | reverse complement strand
ATTGAAAAACACAATTTCTCACTTAGGCCGCCATTTTGCTCCACCAAAAAATTTTCAAGGCACATCTGACCATACCAAATCAAATTTTAGACCATTATTCCACCATCTAAACCGGTTTGAGAAGTATAAAAAATTGTACAGAGGTCGAAAATTCGTTTTTAACTAGATATCGTAACGAAGAAACACGTTTCTTTTTTTTAT
>NW_014562756.1:0-488 GCF_001313825.1 Dinoponera quadriceps | reverse complement strand
AATATTATCGTTCAACAGTGAGAGTTTTGATTTAATTTAATTATAGTTTACATGATTTTAATTCTATTTCTTTTAAAAAATATTTTGCACTGTTCATTTTGTACCATAATAGCACTATATTTTTACGTATTTTTATCGTTCGCGATAGCACCTCGTGTCATTGGACAATAACTGCAAGAAACAATACTCTCCGTTGCACGTATCACGAAAATTCATTGAACTCATAAATAGATCAAATGGCAATAAATGCTAGTGTTGCACGAAGAAAGAGTTAATTATGTACTGTGTCTTTACGAGGAAACAGAGTGAAAGAAAGAGAGAATAAGAAAGAGAAGCACGACAGAAAGAGTTACAGATCGCAGGCAAATAATTGCACACTTATGTTACAACGGCATAATTACGATCGCGCTGTGATACAAGGAATCAGTAATAACGTTCTTCTTCGTGCTTTGCCACAAAGCGAAAGCAAGCTGCTTGTCGATGAGAAA
>NW_014562755.1:0-985 GCF_001313825.1 Dinoponera quadriceps | reverse complement strand
TCCGAAAACAGCGTGTAAGCGATCGCTAGGTAGGCACTTTATAGCCTTAAAGGGTCGTGTTTCCTTCGTGTCTTAGCGACACAAAACAACAGAAAGGCGAAACATCCTCGGGAGCTGCTGGTCCTGGGAAGTAGTACGATTCTGCATAGCTCGGTGACAGGTCGTGTTCCTGCTTGTGCTACGCGTTGGCGATTGCACGTCATCTGTTTTGTCTATTGCATTACTTTCTTACACGATAACTGCGTACGGTACTTATAAAAGTTCCCCAGTGTATTAGTGTAATTGCTATTATACTTTCGGTTCTTGTAACATCTTTAAAAATTTGTGCGTCGCAAAAATAGTACGCTTGCGTTGTGCCCATTGAAAAAGGGAATAAACGGAAGATTAATTTGTGTAATTGTTAATTCGCTTTTGTGTTATTTTGAATGCTCCTTTCGCTCTCAAGAAACACAAGATCATGTGTGCATAACAGACTTACCGGGCCCTGCGCTTCTGTGGCTCTGCCCCAGCGGCAGCGAGAACGGAGGTATTAATATATTCTTCTTTTTCAGGTTTCCTAGTTCGTTGCGGTAGCGGAACGGGTGACGACGAAACAGTGAGGCGCCAAAGGAGGACCAGCAACTCGAACGGTGTGAAACCCGCAGCGACAGCCGCCGAGTTCTCTGGTGCTGAGGTGGCGCCACCCGTTCGCACCGCATACCCTTACGTCTCTTTACATTTCCTCTCCGCAAACCACTACCACATCCCACCCGAGTACTACCGCGAACATGTAACTGGTTCAAATGCGGTAAAAGCCTTTCTCACCCAAAATCTCCAATCATTTAAACTACATCCCCGGGATAGCTCACTTCCTTCTTCCTCCCGCGCACTGCGGTGTCTGGGAGGTGTGCGGGGGCTACCCTTAAATTAGAACTACCGGGTCCTGCGTTTCTAAGACTATGTCCGCAGCAACGACGGAACCGGAGTTCTCCCTTTTATTAGCAGC
>NW_014562754.1:0-565 GCF_001313825.1 Dinoponera quadriceps | reverse complement strand
ATGATAGACATAGTCAGATCCCAGGGGTAATTTTGTAAATTTTTTTTGTAGATCTGTTTTCAACATACAACAACCCAAATTCCATACACCGGTATATTTTTATATAACCTTAAACATGTCGAGTTTTGTGCCTACGGACTACGATTTGCGGACAGCATTTGTTTTTTGTTATCATTTGAAGAAAACTGCTGCAGAATCGCATCGAATGCTTGTCGAAACTTACGGTGAACATGCTTTTGGTAAAANAAAAAATTCAAAAGTGGTGATTTTGACGTGAGAAACGAAGAGCGTGGGAAACCACCGAAAAAGTTCGCAGACAACGAATTGCAAGCATTATTCGATGAAGATGATACTCAAACTCAACAAGAACTCGCCGATGAATTGAATGTGACGCAGAAAGCTGTCTCAATTCGTTTGAAAGCCATGGGAAAGATTCAGAAAGTGGAAAAATGGGTTCCGCATGATCTGAATAAAAGACAGCAAGAAAATCGAAAAACTACCTGTGAAATGTTGCTCGACAGATACAAAATAAAGTCCATCGTATCATGACAGGTGATGAAAAATG
>NW_014562753.1:1977-2612 GCF_001313825.1 Dinoponera quadriceps | reverse complement strand
AATCTGCAAAGCTGCCGCATGTAAATAACGTAATAAAGCTGAATATTTAAACCACACTCGCCAGCTGTTATCCTTTCACGATTTAACGTTATGAAACACAAGATTCACTCGACATTCACGTTATTTCGCCTATTACACGCAAACACCCAAGTTTCGTCAGCGGATGGATTTCTTTTACCTTTCTCATGGAACTAGCGTATTTAGTCGAAAAGATTCAAGCCGAAACGTGAATTTGCATTAGTTCACGTTTTCTGATGNTGCATTAGTTCACGTTTTCTGATGTAGAGTCGAAAGAAACGCTCGCCGGCTGAAATCTGCGAGGCTGCCGCATGGAAATATCGTTATAAAGCTGAATATTTCAATCACACTCGCCAGCTTGCATCCGTTCACGATTTAACGTAAAGAATCGCAAGATTCACTAGACATTCACGTTACATCTCCTATTACACCCAAACTCGCAAGTTTCGTCTGCTGATGGATTTTTATAACTTTTCTCGTGGAACTATCGTATTTGGTCGAAAAGATTCAAACGGAAAAGAGAATTCCCATCAGTTAACTTTTTCTGATGTATAATCGCAAGAAACGCTCGCCGCTTGAAATCTTCGAGGCTGCCGCATGGAAATAACGTAATAAAG
>NW_014562753.1:1364-1795 GCF_001313825.1 Dinoponera quadriceps | reverse complement strand
ACGTTACTTCGCCTATTACACCCAAACTCGCAAGTTTCGTCTGTTGATGGATTTCTTATAACTTTTCTCATGGAAATATCGTATTTAGTCGAAAAGATTCAAGCCGAGACGTGAATTTGCATTGGATCACGTTTTCTGATGTAGAATCGGAAGAAAGGCGCGCCGCCTGAAATCTGCGTGTCTGCCGCATGGAAATAACGTAATAAAGCTGAATATTTCAATCACACTCGCCAGTTTGCATCCGTTCACGATTTAACGTAAGAAAACGTAAGATTTACGCGACAATAACGTTATTTGCCTATTACACGCAAACTCGCATGTTTCGCCAGCGGATGGATTTCTTTCACCTTTTCTCACGGAACTAGTGTATTTAGTAGAAAAGAATCAAGCCGAAACTTGAATTTGCATTAGTTCACGTTTTCTGATGTAGA
>NW_014562753.1:654-1226 GCF_001313825.1 Dinoponera quadriceps | reverse complement strand
AACGCAAGATTTACACGACATTCACGTTATTTGCCTATTACACGCAAACTCGCAAGTGTCGTCAGCGGATGGATTTCTTTTAACTTTTCTCATGGAAATAGCGTATTTAGTAGAATAGATTCAAAGCGAGACGTGAATTTGCATTAGTTCACGTTTTCCATTGTAGGGTCGAAAGAAACGCTCGCCGGCTGAAATCTGCGAGGCTGCCGCATGGAAATAACGTAATAAAGCTGAATAATTCAATCTCACTTGCCAGCTTGTATCCATTCACGATTTAACGTAAAGAAACGCAAGATTAACAAGACATTCACGTTGCTTCGCCTATTACACCTCAACTCGCAAGTTTCGTTTGTTGCCAGATTTCGTATACCTTCTCTCACGGAAATATCGTATTTAGTAGAAAAGATTCAAGCCGAAACGTGAATTTGCATTAGTTCACGTTTTCTGATGTAGAATCGAAAGAAACGCTCGCCGCCTGAAATCTGCGAGGCTGCCGCATGGAAATAACGTAATAAAGCTGAATATTACAATCACACTTGCCTGCTTGCATCCGTTCACGATTTAACGTAAAA
>NW_014562753.1:0-474 GCF_001313825.1 Dinoponera quadriceps | reverse complement strand
TGAATATTTCAATCACACTCGCCAGCTTGCATCTGTTCACGATTTAACGTAAAGAAACGCAAGAATCACTGGACATTAACGTTACTTCGCAAATTACACGCAAACTCGCAAGCTTCGCCAGAGGATTGATTTCATTTAACTTTTCCTGTGGAACTAGCGTGTTTGGTTGAAAAGATTCAAGCGGAAAAGAGAATTCCCATCAGTTCACNCGAGGCTGCCGCATGGAAATAACGTAATAAACCTGAATATTTCAATCACACTCGCCAGCTTGCATCCGTTCACGATTTAACGTAAAGAAACGCAAGATTCGCGACATTCAGGTTATTTTGCCTATTACACACAAACTCGCAAGTTTCGTCAGCGGATGGATTTCTTTTACTTTTTCACTTGGAACTAGCGTATTTAGTAGAAAAGATTCAAACCGTAACGTGAATTTGCATTATTTCACGTTTTCTGATGTAGAATCGAAAGAAA
>NW_014562752.1:0-486 GCF_001313825.1 Dinoponera quadriceps | reverse complement strand
CCGCCACAAGAAAGGCAATAATAGGGCTTTACCGCATAAGGGCAGTTTAACTGTCCGCGGTAGCGCGATGATTTTCTCAATGGGGAGGAAGAGGCGTCTTTAACTTTGGACCGCTTAAGAAATATTTATATGTTCGCGGTAATGCAGTCGACCTCACAGGGAGGATGGGAGGGGAAATTTTTGTGGGAACCACGTGAGAACAGATTTCCTGTTTGCAGTAATGCTGAGGGGGTGGAGGAAATTGGGGTGGAGGATTTGGTTTTAACTGCGTGAGAACAGATTATCTGTTCGCGGTTATGCAATGAGATTCACAGGAGGGATAGAAGGAAAGTGTAAAGGTTGCAAAATACCGCGTGAGAACAGATTATTTGTTCGCGGTAATGTTATGTTAATAAAAGAAGGGATCAAAGGGTAGGAGAGGAAGGTGGGAGAATCTACCAGCAACCCCGAGGCTCCAGCACGCCAGCTTGCTGTCTTAGCGGATTT
>NW_014562751.1:0-429 GCF_001313825.1 Dinoponera quadriceps | reverse complement strand
CTTGCCACCCATCCTCCGCTTCCAACGCCTCGAGCACGTCCCAGAATCTTGTCCTCGGGATCCTTGGAACAGTGGTTTAATCGATATCAGTAACGTTAGAACCTTCGATATGTGATGTATCCGATAACGCGCACCTCGCAATTCCGCGCGAACTACAACGAAGTTTCAAAGCGCGGCTGCAATATGTCGTAGAGAAGATACGCTGCTCAGCGTTTCAGACTTTCGTCATCTATACTTCGGGATTCTCGGCGTTCCAAATGCATTTTAATCAACCGCTATGGGAGAAGACTGATACCTCCTGCGCACGATATAACAGGATAGAACGCGTAACGATAGCGTTGTTACAAGCGTCTAATAATTATTCGCGACGCGACGAACATAAAATCCAGCAAATCCGGCGGAACGAGCGCGTGGAGGAATCTGAAATTA
>NW_014562750.1:0-209 GCF_001313825.1 Dinoponera quadriceps | reverse complement strand
CGTGAACAGATGCAAATTCACGTTTCGGCTTGAATCTTTTAGAACAAATACGTTAGTCCCACGAGAGAACGTAAAAGAAATGAATCTGGGTGCGAAACTTGCGAGTTTGCGTGTAATAGTCGAAGTAACGTGTATGTCAAGTGAATCTTGCGTTTCTTTACTTTAAATTATGAACGGTTTTAAACTGAAGAGTGTGATTGAAATATTCT
>NW_014562749.1:0-537 GCF_001313825.1 Dinoponera quadriceps | reverse complement strand
AAAAGAAATCCATCCGCTGACGAAACTTGCGAGTTTGCGTGTAACAGACCAAATAACGTAAATGTCGAATGAATCTTGCGTTTTATACATTAAATCTTGAACGAATGCAAACTGGCGAGTGTGACTGAAATATTCTCCTTTATTACGTTATTTCCATGCGGCAGCCTCGCAGATTTCGGCCGGCGAGCGTTTCTTTCGATTCTACATCAGAAAACGTGAACTTTTGCAAATTCACGTTTCGGCTTGAATCTTTTCCACTAAATACGTTAGTCACATTAGAAAAGATAAAAGAAATCCATCCGCTGACGAAACTTGCGAGTTTGCGTGTAATAGACGAAATAACGTAAATGTCGAATGAGTCTTGCGTTTCATACGTTAAATCGTGAACGGATGCAAACTGGCGAGTGTGACTGAAATATTCTTCTTTATTACGTTATTTCCATGCGGCAGCATCGTAGATTTCAGCAGGCGAACGTTTCTTTCGCTTCTAAATTAGAAAACGTGAACTAATGCAAATTCACGTTTCGGCTTGAATCT
>NW_014562748.1:0-1127 GCF_001313825.1 Dinoponera quadriceps | reverse complement strand
TCAAGAAAAAGCAACAAAAATCAAAATAAAGAAGAAATTACTAATGTCTATGTATTAAAATAAATAGCCAACACTTCAAACCAACTGTTGTAGATAATTAACTTTAGTGCCAATACGGCTCATTTGCAAACATGGATTGATTGACAAAAATTAATTGTTCTGATATTCTTATGAGCATTCGAAGTTAGTCAGTCTAATTTCGATACGCATTGTATATGTTAAGACTTCCAAAATGTGTTCACAAAGCAATTTCTTTATAAATAACCAATTAATCATGATAAGGGTTCGTGCGTCCAACATATGAATTCGTAACGCGCCTGATACATGTCGTACATGTATCTNGTATTTACAGCATTCACGGGATATAACCGACCGTTATAGGACATTAAAAAGCAAATAACAGCGGTTGTTTTTTGTACTACGTGCTATCGCGGTCACTACTGCTTGGGTCGATTGTCGTATGAAATAAGAAAACATAATCGTATTTGGTAAGATATTTTTCAGGTAAATGTTTTGTTTCAATATCTAGTATTTCAAATTTCAATCTTTTTTCGACACCATATACTTCATTGGCATGTGTGATTATGATTTCTGAAATATCCGTACCTTTGCATAAAACGTAATTAATCAAAAAATATTTTCAACGTATATTATATTTTTATAATGTGCCATTTTCTTACCAATGAGTACCCCTTTTGGATCGAGTGTNGAGTGCGAGTAGAAGCATATATCTTGTAGTGCTACCGGGGCCGCAATCCATACACTTTCCTGACATATGCTTTAATTTTTCGACAAATTCGTCAATCAATTATGTTCTTTACGTAAAAACACGTAATTGACGAGTTTGAAGAAAAATTAAAGGTCGGTTACACATTGTAGTGTGTAAGTATAAGAAGGGGAGTATTTTAAGATTTTTTCGTATCAGTGTCTTCAACTCAACGTGACAGATCCGAAAGAATATATCCGAATGAACAACTAAACACATTTTTGATCTATGATGTTTGAAAATCAAGCAAGGTGTATTTATATATAAAATTCTTTAAGATTCAATCACATCAATACATAAGACGTCAATATTTTCAATAATTAGTAGAATATAAAGACATAAAGGACCCATTATAATATAG
>NW_014562747.1:0-596 GCF_001313825.1 Dinoponera quadriceps | reverse complement strand
CGGCGGGTGAGCAACCAATTCGAATCGTAATAGGTCCAATTTGTCCATCGTTTTCAAGGACGTGTGTAATGGTGCGTTATCGTGATGGTGCAAAACTGTTTTCTTCGCCATAGAGGGCAGTTTTTTTTTTTATTCCGTCGTTCAGTTTGTCCAATAATGCTGCATAATACTTTTCAGTAACTGTTCTTCCCTTCTGTAAGTAATCGATGATGATTATGCCATGTGCATCCCAAAAAACGGAGGCCGAAACCTTCCCGGCCAAGCGTTGGTCTTTTGGCCGCTTTGATCGGCTTACGTAGCTTTCAGCCACTCTGCAGACTGCCTATTGGACTCAGGCGTACGGTAATGGATCCACGTTTTATCCNGTCACAAAACGTCTAAAAAAGTCCGCTCGATTACGCTGCAACAACGCCAAACCGGCCGTTGAATCATCAACGCGCTGCTGTTTTTGGTCAACGGTCAGCAAACATGGCACCCATCGCGCAGATAGCTTTTTCATATCCAAAACATCGTGCAAAATGTATCCCATTCGTTTTTTTGAGATACAAACGGCCTCAGCTAACTCACGCAACTTCACTTTACGATCACTCAAAACG
>NW_014562746.1:0-1390 GCF_001313825.1 Dinoponera quadriceps | reverse complement strand
TGTAATTTTTACAAAAAAATTCCAGTTTCATACTTCTACACCTGGTATATGCATACAGAAGACCATCTCAACCAATTAATATGTATATATTGTTACGCTCGCGCGGGGAAATAAAACGAGACAATTTAAAAAAAAAAGCAACTTCAACTATATTTGTTATTTACAAGGAGGCACACTTAACTCGCAGGCTCAAGCTCTCTCTTTCGTTAAAAACTGTCGCGCACGTCACCNATTTACAAGGAGGCACACTTAACTCGCAGGCTCAAGCTCTCTCTTTCGTTAAAAACTGTCGCGCACGTCACCACGACTCAACCGCCCCAGAGAGAATCTCTCTAACCCGTTGTTTATTCGTCAACGCTGATCATCTGTTGTTTATGACTCGTTGCTAAGAGAATTAGCTGTATGTTCAGGACGCTAAAAGCGCGGGCATCAAGACACGGGCGTAACAATGTATATGTACGAGGGGGGACCCAAAAAACCGTTTTTTTTGTATTAAAACTTTATTTATTAACTTTTTTACAAAATTCTTTCAGTCACCTTCAAAGTACTCTCCATTAGATGCGATGCACTTGTCCAATCTTTTTTCCCACTGTTTGAAGCATCTCTGGAACTTTTCAATTTTGATATCGTCTAGTGCCCTTTGCGAAGCTGTTTTTACCGCCTCCACATCATCAAAACGCTTCTCTTTTCACCAAAGTCATTACAGGTGATGAGAGTTGGTGTTACGGGTATGATCCAGAAACTAAGCAAGCGTCAAGCCAGTGGAAGACTCCCAACTCTCCCAGACCAAAAAAGCAAGACAAGTGAGGTCGAATGTGAAGACGATGATTATTGTTTTTTTTATGAACATGGCAATAATGCTGCAAAAGCTACACGCAATATAAACCAGACGTTTGGGGAGAATACTGTTAACGAACGAAAAGTGCAGCGTTGGTTCGAAAAATTTCGGTCTGGTGATTTTTCCCTACAAAATGAACCGCGCGGAAGACTCAAAACGTCCGTGAATAATGATGTTCTGAAAGCATTGGTGGAAACGAATCCAACTGTATCCACAAGGGAACTTGCTATCAGAATGTGTTACGTCTTGGAAGAGGATGAATGCAACAAAAATCGATTACTCGCGCACTCGCGAGTCCTAAACGTATTGGTAGGTCTGCAGATCAGGTCAAGGTCTGGAGAGGCCCATTTACTTTGATCACAGAACGTACGTTAGATGGTCCTTTATTTAGGTCAAAGAACTTAATCTCTTTACCTGGGATAGGACCATATGAGCGTGTTGGGAAGGGAATTTAGATTTGAGTAAATGAAAGGAAATGAGTAAATAGTTTTAGCGACTTGATTAAATTTAAGGGGTTACACCACAGTAGAGAGCGAAAATTTAACGTTTTTT
>NW_014562745.1:0-255 GCF_001313825.1 Dinoponera quadriceps | reverse complement strand
TGGTCGGTTCGTTGCTCTTACAATGGCCCGGTGAGCCCTCTGAGCCTTCCGAGCCAGGAGAGTGAGCTTTCTCTCCTCAGCGGAAGGAGCAGCCACATGCTATGTACATCCTCCACCGCCCAGATCACGCCGTTATTTCTCTCGAAGAGCCAATTTTTCCGCGGGCCCAGCTCGCACCGGCTGCCACGACGCTGCAACGTGTTCCCCTTAATCTGCTTTAGTTAATAATTAATTCGTCGCGACGGGGCCTAATCC
>NW_014562744.1:0-624 GCF_001313825.1 Dinoponera quadriceps | reverse complement strand
CGCAGCTTGTTTGCCTTTTTTGAAATAAAAAAGTAAAATATGGCAAAAATGAACGTTCTTTTCTTCCATATTAGCAACCGTGCAGTAGGCACAGTAATTTGGTATTAACCGGCGTATGTTTACAAATAGGTTAGGTGGAACGTCGCTTTTCAGCTGCGCAAGCGCGTTGTGCGATAGCGCTGTGGAAAAGAGATAGCAGGACGAGTAAACTTACTCCGATTAGAAAACCGAACGAACTTATTTGCCAACCCAATATTTCGAGCTAATCTCAATCAGAGGGGTCCACAGAGTTGAAATTCTTTACTAATCAAATTTATAATAAGTGTATTTCTAATATGACATGTACACGCGTCGACAAGTAATATGATAAAACTTATTCTGATTGAATTATCTATCTTTGCGTCCTCATTAACCTCTTAGGTACTATACGCCACTATAGTGGCTTTCACCTATGTCATATTTTTAAACGGTACACCACTATAATGGCACATTTTGTCGTTAGTACGGTGTAAATTATTACCAGGCCGCGTGCGTTTTCAATTGTTTCGTTTCACATTTTTTCGCCAACACATTTCGTAAGAATATTATCCATATTGTCAATGACTACACATACCAGACATACCG
>NW_014562743.1:0-938 GCF_001313825.1 Dinoponera quadriceps | reverse complement strand
CAGGATTCCTATGACGATGAACGGACCAAATATGTTTCATTAAGGGAAATAAAGAATTTCTGGTGATAAAAATTGAACTTGCTTGATAAGAATCGGAAATTCTGTTCCCTTCGATTAAAACGCGTTCGTTCATTGTCAAGTAAATTAAATTAAACTTTTCTCCGTACATAAGAGGATAATTATCTCGATATGCGTAGCACAATGTTCGCTCGGCGTTATCGCGCGACTAATTTTTTAAACTATACGGAAAAACAAGTTTGGCCGAGTTTACCTGGCAATAAACGATCCAAGCGCGTTTCAGTTGAAGGAATAGAATTTCTGATTGTATAGACGGAATTTTCTTTTCATAAGAACCAGAAATTCCAATCCTTTCAATCAAAACGTTTTACATTTATTCGTTGTCACGTAAATTCAACCAAACTTCTTTCCGCGTGTGGGAGAATAATTAATTATCCCAATGTGCGGCGCACAATATAAACTCATCATCATCGCGTAAAGCATTTGTTAAAACAAATCTATCTAATGACTTTAACATATTTTGAGAGCCGCTTTTATCGCGAAAGATTCTCGTCTACCGCCGACAGATTTCGTGAACTTACTTTGAATATATCTAGAAAGACTAACCTCTTTATTGTACAAAAATACATGAAATTACCTGTGTATATGTATGNGTATATGTATGCGACTCTCTAAAATCAAATTATTGATCGTTATTATCAGGATAAATCTTTTTACAGAACAATATAATAAATAATTACTAATAAATAATTGCTGGCGAAATGACGTTGAGTATATGTAAATATGATGCTGACCATCATAATATTGCATCATAGAACGCGAGCATCTCTACAATGAAAAAATATTTTTGGTTTTTTGGTAATTTATAATTGTATAAATTAAAAAATTTCAATCAGGAAAATTATTTTTGTAGTAAATGT
>NW_014562742.1:0-3438 GCF_001313825.1 Dinoponera quadriceps | reverse complement strand
ACTCCTACCGGCCGCTGCTATTCGGTCGGTAAAACAGCGCCAACTTCGCTAACTGGCCTTCCTACTCGGTCGGTAAAACAAATCCAAGTGAGCCAGAAACGGCTATTGACATCTACTTAAGTATAACGCGCGCCACCCTGTCGATTCACTCAGCTTCTCGGCTTAAAGATTTCCGGTATCGCGTTTTATGCCCGGATATAAATAAATCTTCTTCTCGCAATAATATAAGCACACTTGCTCCCCCCTCTTTCGGCTTGACCTATCGAGCGAATTGATCGGAAGCTCAGAAAAACGTTAGCGAGCCATTGCCCGAGGCAAAGTCTCGCCGATACAATCCATTTCCGCTGAAATGGCAAAAGCTNAAAAAAAAACTCCTACCGGCCGCTGCTATTCGGTCGGTAAAACAGCGCCAACTTCGCCAACTTGCCTTCCTACTCGGTCGGTAAAACAGATCCAAGTGAGCCAGAAACGGCTATTAACATCTACTTAAGTATAACGCGCGCCACCCTGTCGATTCACTCAGCTTCTCGGCTTAAAGATTTCCGGTATCGCGTTTTATGCCCGGATATAAATAAATCTTCTTCTCGCAATAATATAAGCACACTTGCTCCCCCCTCTTTCGGCTTGACCTATCGAGCGAATTGATCGGAAGCTCAGAAAAACGTTAGCGAGCCATTGCCCGAGGCAAAGTCTCGCCGATACAATCCATTTCCGCTGAAATGGCAAAAGCTATTAAGTCGCGGGGCCTCAACAAAGGAGAATCACGAGCCACCCGGGGTATACCATTCCAAGTGTTAAACGTCCAAATTGGGGTTACACGTCGCCCGTTTACGAGACCAAAAAATTTTGGAAGAGCGCGCGGCGGCGCGNTCGCCGATACAATCCATTTCCGCTGAAATGGCAAAAGCTATTAAGTCGCGGGGCCTCAACAAAGGAGAATCACGAGCCACCCGGGGTATACCATTCCAAGTGTCAAACGTCCAAATTGGGGTTACACGTCGTTCGTTTACGAGACCAAAAAATTTCGGAAGAGCGCGCGGCGGCGCTAGTCGCGGCCATGGGAGAGGATAGAGATTTCACATTCGCGGTGCGCCGTAAATAATATAAATTTATACCGAGATATGACGTCGCGCCGCAAAAACCGCGCTTACAGATGTAGATGTGAATGTGGACGTGAATGTTGACACACGGACGCTGGCGGAAGACGCGCGCCTACCACCGCTATATAGGCTGTTGCGTGCCTCTCTCTCTATATACACGTTATTACCCTATAAATACTATTACCTACAATAGGACGGCCGGCTATATTTAACGTCACTTTCTCTGTCGGGAGGACGATGACTGCCGCTCGAGATTGCAGCGCGCGCCAACGAGAATGTGTTTCTTTTCTACCTGCGCTATACACATTAGCACGGTTACCGCTTTGAAAAATAAATCGACGATATATAAGCTGTTATGTAAGAGGCGTCTTTTGTGCGGTATAAACACAAAGCGCATCCGTTCGAGAANTCTCTCTATATACGCGTTATTACTCTATAAATACTATTATCTACAATAGGACGGCCGGCTATATTTAACGTCACTTTCTCTGTCGGGAGGACGATGACTGCCGCTCGAGATTGCAGCGCGCGCGCCAACGAGAATGTGTTTCATTCCTACCTGCGCTATACACATTAGCGCGGTTACCGCTTTGAAAAATAAATCCACGATATATAAGCTGTTATGTAAGAGGCGTCTTTTGTGCGGTATAAACACAAAGCGCATCCGTTCGAGAACGGCGCAGAAAATATCCCGGGAATTTCTAGTGATTTTCCCCCGTCGATGGAAAAAAAAAGAGTTGCCAGAGAACCAATTTCGGTTTTTCCCAGAGAGAAAAAAAGAGAGAGAGAGAGAAAGAGAGAGACCTCGGGGAGCAGATGACAGATAAAATTTTAGTACATCGGCAGTCGTGAAACGTCATATCGAGTCCTCGACAGGCCAGCGCCGTTTGACAAAGAGAACAATATTTTTCTCAGCGAACCGATACGATATTTCTTAGCCCTGTGTTTCAAAATTTAATTGGACGTTGTATTTTCCGGTTTACGTTCCGACCGTTTAACAGCTACCGCTAAGAATACGGGGAAGAAACGATGGATTGGGGGTGGGGGGGAAAGCGCGGGAATCCAGCTTGGACCGCGAGCCGTTCTCGCGCGGCAATCTTACTAACGACGCAATTGTTCCCCTATGAAGATTTCATAGGGGATTGTTTTAATGGCGATGGACGATAATGCGCTATCCACGATCCTCCAACCTCGCCGCAAGAAAGTGCTCTTTTTCCTTTTTTTTTCGAATCGGGCCGCCGAACGATTCCGCCTATCGCGCGGCCAATTACATGGCCCGTTGTAACGCTTATGCTCCGCGCCGGCGTTTGATTCACGACCGCGATAATCGCGCGGCGACCGCGATTAATTTAACGATCATACTCCACGATGATCGAGAAAGACCTCTATACACATGCGAGAGAGGAAAANAGAGAGGAGAGTACCCGGGCGTGTGTCTCGCCGAGATAATGTGAGCGCGCGAGTGATCGATGTGTACGTGTGTGCGCGCGCGAATGCGACTACTGATTTTGCAATTTGATCTCCAGCTTTGACCCGTTCAGTTCAGGATTGTTGAACTCCTCGCTTCCGGCGTTGAAGAGATTCGGCTGCGGACGGAGAAGGGAGAGACGTCCGGCAATGCCGACATTTGGATCGATATGTGAGAGATCTTTCGCCAATCGTCGACTTTTAAACGTCGATGGCGTCAGTTAATTCCACCCTATCTCTCCCTCTCTTTTTCTCTCTCTGTCTCCTTCTCTTTTATCTGTTCGTCGTAATTACATCGCGATTTTCTACATAATTATGAGATAGACGTGGCAACGATGATCGATTATGCGAGATTCCTCTTTATGTAATTCAATCTCTACGCCGNGGATGGGATCCGGAGCAGCTTCCGATCTTTCGATCTCGGCTGACTCCGGTGGAGTCTGGTCCCGATAGCACGGCGGCGCGGTCTTTTATACCGCCAAACCGCGGTTTTTCCGACACATGCTTAACAACAACAACACATGTTGTTGCCTACATGAGCACGTGTCGGTTGCGTGCTCCGCGTGTGAATTTGTTTATTTGGCGCTAAGCGCCGTTTCGCGGCCGACGGATGGTCGGTCGGTCGCGGTGTTCGCCGGGGGGGGTGCATCGTTACAAGATAAAACAAATTGTGGATATCGAATTATCGTGTAAATTGATTTCGAGCACTGACCTTCTTGAGATGCCCCTTATTGGTGCCTACGAAGACAACGGTGTAAACGCCGGTCGAAGTAGCCGCCACTGCCGTTAAATAAGTCTCAAACGTCAAGACCGAAGTCGCTTCAATCGGTTCTTCGCCCCCTAAGGGCTTGTTCACATCGAGACCCCAGAA
>NW_014562741.1:0-721 GCF_001313825.1 Dinoponera quadriceps | reverse complement strand
ATTGTGTTATTTTTATGATATTGTTTGAAGCAAAATTAAATCTCTGTTGTTAAAATTAAAAACACTAAATATGTATTTATTTACACATGATAGAAAGTCAATTTCTCTCTATTGTCGCATAGAATACGATACCCACATTTGGAACATATTGAAGTGGCCATTTTTATTAACAATTGATATTATAAATATGTCTGTTTTCACGAAGTTCGGAAATCAAGTACAAAAAGTGTTGCAATTTTGTTAGACGCAACGATTTTCACGCATGCGTAGAGACAAGTTTAACTTGTATACTTTTCTCTCTCGCGAACAGTTTGGATACACTTTCGGTCTAAAGGAACAAAGGCAATTCCTCTACTAAACCTATATACCTAATGTAATCAAATATGTCCCACCATATTTGTGCACGTTGTGCCAAGTACGGTGGACAAGAAATATTACATTGCCGTTTTGCATCGATAAGGTAAACAATGTTCACACGTTGCTGTCATGGCATACTAGGTGTAAAAGTATGAAAACGGAATTTTTTGAGAAAATTACACGTCTGTGGTTTGAAAATGATAAAAAATATTTAATTAAAAATAATGCCCATTGCTATTTAAATATTATTCCCACCTCTCCGGCAGTTTATGAATGCCAAACCAAAAAACATTTCTTCTTTTGAAGCGAACCAGCTATCGAGCCATTTTCGTACATTTTCATACGAATTGAAGCGTTGTTCAGC
>NW_014562740.1:0-709 GCF_001313825.1 Dinoponera quadriceps | reverse complement strand
GCACCTCGGGCCCTCCACTTACGCGCGGATCAATGATTAGGCGCGATTTTATGTACTTGTTTAAATTGCGCGCACTTTACGAGGCTGCATTTTATGAATCGTTCGCTCTCACGCCACGGAAATTATGCCAATTTTCGCGTCGTATCGCGAAATCAAATTTTTTTTAATGCAACATCGAACGAGACATTATCAGCTTTGCGCACGCATTACTTTTTACCACGTTATTTCGCCTCCTGTAACTTACGTATTGTGCAATGTAATAAATCATTTGTATCGCCCATAATGTGAATTAATAATTACACGCATTAACAATATCTGATTATAAATTGTGCAGTACACAGTAGGTTTTACAATTCAGTCAGAAATTATCTTATAAATTAATTACCATGATATTCGCAACAATTTTGTAACAACATGAATGTTTTATTAATGAGAAGAGAGAGAGAGAGAGAGAGAGAGAGAGAGAGAGAAAGAAAGAGAGAAAGGGCGAAAAAGAGATGGAGAGAAAGGACAGAAAGTAAGAACATTAAATTAAATAATGCGAAATCAGGTAATAGCGTGAAAATTTAATAACATTTCGACTATGAAAAAGAGAAGTTATTTAATGACGAATGAGCTTGTAGCTGAGCCAAGTAATCTGTGAATTGATGTATATGACACCACGGTCGAAGTAAAGCAACGAAGTTAAGTCGAGTAAAAAAGTAACGGA
>NW_014562739.1:0-439 GCF_001313825.1 Dinoponera quadriceps | reverse complement strand
CAAGACTCATGCCAAACTCAAGAGCAGCTAGCAGGAAACTTGGGAGTGAGTCAACAAGCGATTTCAGACCGTCTCAAAACTATTAGTATTGTACAAAAGCAAGGAAATTGGGTTCCGCATGAACTCAAACCCAGAGACGTCGAACGCCGTCTTTTCACGTGCGAACAACTTTTCCAAAGTCAAAATCGGAATGGGTTTTTGCATCGAATAGTGACGGGGGATGAAAAGTGAATCCACTACGACAACCCAAAGAGTAGGAAATCGTGGGGTAAGTCCAGTCATGCACCAACTTCAACGGCCAAACAGAATATTCATGGCAAGAAGCTAATGTTGTGCATCTGGTGGGATCAGCTCGGAGTAATCTATTACGAGCTACTCCAGCCTAATGAAACTATCACTGGAGAAAGTTATCAACAGCAACTGATGTAATTCAGCCAAG
>NW_014562738.1:0-410 GCF_001313825.1 Dinoponera quadriceps | reverse complement strand
AATTCTTGGATTTTATACCACGATAATGCGTCGTGCCACACATCAACTCCTGTACGAGAATTTTCTACCAAAAATTCAACAAATGTCATGAACCAAGCACTGTATTCGCCAGATATGCCCCCGTGTGACATTTTCCTGTTCTCCAAATTCAATTTACCACTTCATGGAAGACATTTCAAGTCCATTGAAACCAGAAAACAAAATTCGCAGAAGCAGCCGCAGGCCATATCGGAAAGTGCTTATAAGAAATGTTTTGACGACTGGATTACTCGTTGGCATATGTTTATTGTATAAAATAGGGCCTACTCTGATGGCGACTAAAAAATATGGATGATTAAACCAATATTTTATGTTTTATTAAACAATTCCCAGTATTTATTATTTGATAGATTATTATTTAACAGAATGTG
>NW_014562737.1:0-344 GCF_001313825.1 Dinoponera quadriceps | reverse complement strand
AAAAAGCTTCCCCGTCTGCCTGATAGCGTGTCAATAGCCATTCGCACACCTCCAAACGGTGCCGTTTCTGATTTTCAGTGAGAGGACGAGGGACCTATCTGGCGCAAAATTTTCGAGACGCAAAGTCGTCAGTAATGATTGCCTGAGCACTGCCGAAGCTATTTCCGACCTCAGAAGCAATTTCAGCGACCGTTAATCGACGGTCATTCTCGGTAAAGCTGCCAACCAGGCGAATATTCTCCTCTGTCACGCTGGTCCTCGAGCGACGTCGGTGCCTCTTACTTTTAACAGTTTTGCGTCCTTCAAAATATTGTTTGTGCCATTCGTACACTTGAGTCCTCTTA
>NW_014562736.1:0-517 GCF_001313825.1 Dinoponera quadriceps | reverse complement strand
TGATTGCTAGATAAAAGAACGCGATTTGGCATTGAATCAACGTTTGATGGAGAAGCACAGAGTAAAACAAAAATATAACACTAAAATGCAAGCTGAAACGGATAAAATGAACAAAGAATTGGAAATAAAACTGCGTCAACAGCGTGAACGCCTTCAAGTAATTATTCTGATTCCGTATTTAAAATTCATTTGTAGTTTCAGCGCCTTGAAAGATTAATACACATTCTTGTGCTTATTTAGAGTCAAATGAAGGAAAAGGAAGATAAATTACGATGGGTGAAGAAAATTTTAGCGGACGACAATGATATTGACCCTGCATTGTTAATTCCACAAAAGGAACAAGTCCCAGAATCAGCAGGGAAAGTCTTCTCAGATACCGAGACTCGAAAGTCGCGGAAGGTTATTTATCGTTCAATTATATTTTTTTCTGAAGTATCGTAAACTGAAGTTGTATTATGTAAGTTAAGGAAAGTGAAAATAATAACGAGAGCTTTCTCTTGTATGCATGCAGGACAAC
>NW_014562735.1:0-353 GCF_001313825.1 Dinoponera quadriceps | reverse complement strand
GAATCCATTATTGCTTCAAAATCATTGTCCACTTCAACATCATTGTCCATTTCCATTTTTTAGAATCTTCTAAAATTTTTAAAAAACTTCTAAAATCTTCTAAAATCTTTTAAAACACTTCTCACACAACTTTTCTCATTATTTAACTCTTTTTTACTGATCATTGCGCAATGTCTTCGCTTGAACAACCTACTATGATCTTTCGCTTTTTAATATACCGACATTGACTGGCACAAACTGACTGTGCGTTTCTGCCTTATATTTCCTCTTTTAATGTGAAAAAAATAGGTGGGGTGATAGACTCTGAGGATATCGTCTACCCATCCTCTGATAACGAATCCATCAGCGCTTAG
>NW_014562734.1:0-676 GCF_001313825.1 Dinoponera quadriceps | reverse complement strand
CGGGCAATAAAATCACAAAAAATGATGTAAGATCACAAGATGTCAGGGAAAAGGATAATTTATAATATCCCTTTCTGTCTTTCTGTGTTGGAAGTCGACAAACAATAATATCACCCCCTTGAACTTGAATTATATTACACTTTCCCTTCCAAATGTTGATATTGTTTTAACACTCCCTACTGAAAAAGGCTGAGAGATACAACCATCCTTTCCCTTGTACGTCAATTGCTCGACAAAAAGAAAAGTAGCAAGCAGCGCCGTGTAAAGTAGTCGCTAGGCGCAGGGTTAGTAATAGATAGCAGTAAGAAGAACGCAAAATCAAGACAGTATCGAGACAATCTTTTCCTTAATTTTTTTTCATTTATTATATAGAACTAATTTTAATATAGATCTTGGTACGCTTAAATGCTTATCTTGTAACTAAATAAAAAAATGTTAATATTAGGAGTTTCCCTATGAAATTGTCGTTATTGCGAGCTATTAAGAAGAAGATTACAGTCGGAGAAACATTCACTATGTCCTTTTCTTGTAAGTTACGCGAAATAGCATTCATATTAATATTCACTCTATATTTACATCATGTCAATGACAAATTTATAAAATTTCATTTTACAATGACTACATTTTCCATCATTTAGAGAATTAAACGTTATATCTTTTAATATTGTATTAGGTG
>NW_014562733.1:824-1176 GCF_001313825.1 Dinoponera quadriceps | reverse complement strand
TCAGATGAGGAGATTGCCCCAAATTTTAATGCACTTCCGAGGCCAAAAGATTGTTGAAATTAGCCTTAAAAAGTAGATTATAGCAGTATGGAAAAGCTAACTATGAAAGAAAAAGGACCTACAAAAATGTCTATTCCGTCTCTGTCAGATGTAAGAAAAATACGTTAAAATACTTTTTTATACAATTTTTTACACAATTAAATCACGTAATAACTTTTTTTGACAAGTAAATATAAATATCAATTATTTCTTTTAGTTTGAAGATATGGATGAAGAAGGAGGATCTTGTAAATATAAAATCAAATCATCCAAAGTATGAATTATATATTATAACACCTTCAATATTTATTGC
>NW_014562733.1:0-772 GCF_001313825.1 Dinoponera quadriceps | reverse complement strand
GTCAATCCAAGAATAAACACCAGATCACATAGTTAGCCCATCAATCCAAGGCTATGGGATTGGAATTAAAAAATCAGTGGGCACAAAACAAAACAAATTGATAGCAAATTTTGGTAAAAATGAAGAGTATGAAAGACATGTTTGAAATCATAGTAAAGGCGTGACAAGGCGTGACAAATACAATGGATGCAGTCAGAACCTCGTAAACAAGCTTGACAAACATAGATTGATTTTGAACTCGGGCATAAGGATCCCAAGCTTATACAAATGGTGCTCGCAGGGTTTACGAAACAGCTGTTATCTTTTACGGTGATGAGATTCTTGATGAGCAATTGTTTCATTTGAAAAATTTAAACATAAACAAAAGAAGTATGTTTGTAAGGGCAATTCACTTACAACTTCTATATATTTTTTAAACAATGTCTAATAACTTTTTTAAAACGAATCTATATTTTTCATCAACATACCTATCAAAGCTTAATTATGTACATGTGAGCCTTCGAAGCCTTGCTTTGTTTTATTGACCTCGTACAAGTCATACTAGATTCGAATAGAGCAACTCATTCGGGTTCCAAGCCAGCTTTTTCTAATCTAATGCATATTTGTGACTCTTGCTCTGTTGTGCTATAAAAATTCGTTTTAAAAAATTTATTAGACATTGTTTAAAAAATATATAGAAGTTGTAAGTGATTTGCCCTTACAAACATACTTCTTTTGTTTATATTTAAATTTTTCAAATGAAACAATTGCTCATCAAGAATCTCATCACCGT
>NW_014562732.1:0-1761 GCF_001313825.1 Dinoponera quadriceps | reverse complement strand
AAATAGCATATATCGCTGACAAAAACAGATATTTGAGCAAACTCAACGGTATTTGAAAGATTGAGACCTATACTTTGAGATACTTTGAATAGTTTTTTGAAAAAGAAAGTTTTCTCCATGCTGCATGACCTCAAATATAGGCTAAAATCGCGTTTTTTGCACTTTTAGATTATAATATTTCGGAAACCTGAGCCAAACGAGCATTTCTGAGGCCAGANTTCAAGAGAACAACTACCCAAAACACCGAAGTCGTGCATGTACGAAGTGGAAACATGAAAATGGCATCACTACAATGAACTGGCCTTCTCAGTCGCCTGATGCTAATCCTATCCAAAATGTGTGGAAAGTCATGAAGGTCAAACTGAGGGAAAGGAAGGTTTTTCATTTAAAGCAGCTCGCTTGTCATATACGGGGAATTTGAAGATCCATTCCTGAGACAATGGGTGAAAATTTCGTGGAAAGCATGCTCCGACGCTGTCAAACCATACTTAATAAAAAGATATTGGATAACTGATTAAGTAAATACATTTTAGTTTATTAAATTTATTAATAGATACATATCAAATTTTTAATATTTTTTTTTTAGGACTAACAACCTGTACGATTTTGTAGAATAGACTGTACGAACAGGTCTATAAAATCGTTATTTATAAAAATTAAACTAACTTTTTTAAATTATGTAATTATGTTGCGTTTGTTCACGGTTTATATACAATATGTACATAAATATGCGATAAATATATATAACACATACCTTGTTCACAAATGATCTGTAATTCCGCATCCACCGTTTGCTGATAAATAAATGATGTATAAAGGGCGTTGGAGAGGCGATAAATAATAACAGTTTCGATATTCCGATACCTTTACATTTATTCAAAAGTTTATTAATTCGTTTAGGGCTGTTATTATAATATTTGATGTTTCGTCGATTACGATATGGTCCTCGGCAGGCCTTGCGTAATTGTTATCACAAGAAGTGGGATATAACTCGTTCGCGACACATGCGGTATAAGCATCTAACTCGGGGGTTTCGGCAAAAATTATGTTATCTGAAGCTTTTTCGATTAACGAGCACAAGTCGCGATCGCGCTCCGGCTGGGGAGAATTAAGTACTGTTTCTAAAGCAAAAATATCGTCAGCCGGAGGTTTTAGTTCAATAAGTTTACTCTCAAATATTTCAATGAACGAGGTCGTAGTGCGCAGTTGCTGTATATATAATTTTCTGATAAAAAGACTCCTGTCTGGTCGGAGATAATTCGTGGTCTCATGAGCTTAACAGCTATTCGAGCTTTCTTTTCTCTGATTTTATGTTCTCCTCGATGTCTTTTATGAGGCATCTATCGATACGTGCATTTTGTATTAATATTCAATTTTGTATTAATATTCGATTGTCTCTTTGATTCTATGTAAGGCTCTTCAGATTATATTCACGATAGCTAGCTCAACTCCTAGGTAAGCTACCACGTATAAAAATTGTGCTGGGAATAAGAAGAGCAAGCTCTGCTCCTGGTCGAGCTACCTGGGTAACAATGGTGAGAAGGACGGCTTAGCGAGCTCAACTCCTAGGTGAGCTACCTGGACAACAGATTTGACAAAGATAATATAACAAGCTCAACTCCGAGGTGAGTTAACGGGGAGAGGAAGTAGATGCGATGGAGCTGAGGACACTTGAAAGCAGTTTTTCCAAAGTGCCTTAGTTAGAATTAAATGATTTGTTTTAATAAATAAATGGTTCTTGATTTGAATTGTTTCCAAAAA
>NW_014562731.1:514-2054 GCF_001313825.1 Dinoponera quadriceps | reverse complement strand
GGGTGGAACAAATATAAAGAGCCTTTTTAAATTGCGCGCTCAACGGTGGCGTGAGGGGTCTGCAATGTTTTGGACAGTGAAGGGTGGTCCAGTGGAAGCCTGTAATAACGTTGGCGCGCCACTTCTTCTGCTTCTTACTCTCAGCAGCAATCACGATGTGCTTCTTACTCTCAGCAGCAATCACGATGAGCAAGAAAAAGGTATATCCCGCCGTTGCACAACGTGTTATTATTAAGTTTCTCGTCAACGAAAATGTAAATGCTGCTGAAATTCGGCGCCGTTTACTTCCACAGTTCGGGGAAGGAATCCTTTCATCGGCTCGGGTGAAGCAGTTTTGTAACGAATTTAAAAAAGGACGGGGGCATGTTGAAAACATTGCCCACCTTTGCTGTCTCCGCACAAGCATCACAGCGCAGAACACCGAGGCTGTTAGAGAACTCTTCGAAGGCGAAAGGCATTTAACTGTTCTTGAAATCTCTCAGGGACTTCAGTTCGAGCTGTCTATTGGTCAAAAAAGCGCCGCATTCTGATCAAAAGTGTGTTGCTTCTACATGACAACGCCAGACCCCACACCGCAGCAATAACACTACAAAATTTGACCGATATGCACTGGGCTGTCCTAAATCATCTACCTTATAGCCCAGACTTATCACCAAGCGACTTTCATATATTTGCGACACTCAAGGAAGCCCTTGGTGGACAGCGCTTCACAACGAACGAGGAGGTGCAGCAGTTCGTGTGCAATTGGTTTGATACACGTCCGCGAACTTTTTATAATATTGCGAAAAATATTGCCTCAGCCAAAAATCTGAACTTCCCCATTTGCTATAAAGTTTCAAAATATTGCCTGGTAAAATATGCCTTGGAATTAAGCAATATTGTTCACAATATTCAAGAGAATCAATTAAAGTTAAATTAACTAATGAATAGTTTATGGATATTTTGGGATTATTAACATTAATAACTGGGATACATCGGTCGGTTTGACCTGGTAGGTAGATTTTTTGCGTATGTTTGAAAAGTCTAACATATTAATCGGCGCGTGCGTTTATTCTGTCAAACATATTTTCCCTTCTATACAAATGCTTCTCTCTTTAATAAATGTATTTGCATCAACTGCGTTTGTTTCTTACTAGCTTTTCTATGTGATTGTATATTTAGAGCCTGATATAATTTAATCTATTATGCATTGATATTCGAATATTGTCCCACGCATAATATTTTATCTTGAGGATACACCAAATTAACTTAGATTTTCAAATACGATCCTACAGATATCCAACAGATATTCTAGTATCCGAGATAATCCAATAGGATATTTTTCCGAGGATATGCGCGATCAAGAGAATTTAGCAACAGGTTCGCAATGGATACTGCGAACTTTTATAAACAAACGCGGAAGACGACGCGGACCGATTAGATAGCAAAATGAGAAAACGTTTCACTTACCGTGAGCAAGTTCGGCTGCTATCTTAGTCGATTTTTATCGTCTACGGTTGTTGGCGATTACTCTGGGATGTCACTCTTCCGTAATATCGAA
>NW_014562731.1:0-344 GCF_001313825.1 Dinoponera quadriceps | reverse complement strand
AATATAATCATTTGAATAAACAACTGAATTTGTTATTCTTATCTGCGCACCGTTTTACGCATTAGTCTGGGGGTAATATCACGTTACGCATTTATCTGTATGTAATATCACATGAGCGGATTCATTAGCTAGAGAAAAAATCATTAAAATTTGTCGTATAGTATGCAGAGAATTATTTATGCTTCTCTCTTAGTTACTTTCTTGCTGGACATCATCCGTATTATGTAAAGCAAAGAGATATAGCAATATATTTAGATATTGTGAGATTTCAATAAGATATTTTATGATATCCTACTGAAATACATTGATTATGATAATTTTTTGCATTGCGTGTTAGTTTCATT
>NW_014562730.1:0-2872 GCF_001313825.1 Dinoponera quadriceps | reverse complement strand
TTTTTAATCAGATGATTTTTCATACAGTTCTAAGTATTATACACATCGCTGTTCTATTGTTCGTCACCCTAAACATCATGACAATAATTTAAATATTATTTCATAGGATATATAAAACAACAGAACAATCTGTACACACATTAATATATATTAACATATCGTTAATATATATTAACATAATATATTAACATAATATACATTAATATATCGATAATGATAATATTTATTCAATTTTGTATGATGCCCCGTATGTTATATTTTATGTTTCTCGAATTACCCCCTTATCTCTGCTATTTATTTCACAATTTCGGCATTGTGGAATGTGTCAAAATCTTTGAATTGGATCCATTCCATTTGAGAACAAATATAAAAGTAAATGCCATATATGTAGGAATATAATATAGAATAAGAATTCTGGAAACAAAACATTTTTCACATACGATTCTATTATAATTAAAGTTAGTAAATCTTTCATTGATAATTACCTGTTTATTTTCGATGTTAAACCCTCTCACGACATATTCCGTGTTGATCTACCTTTTGTCCTTCCGGGCAAATCATTTTATCACTTTTCCGAGGAGTATCTATGATATAAGGAGTGGTAAGCCACGTTTCAGTAGATGTAGTTTGTGTTGTTTTTTGTGTCCTATGAAATCTTTCGGTTGTTTCATGGACCGGGATAGTTTTGCACGTTCCCAATGGTATCACACATATCGTTATTATCACCATTATTAAAAGAACACGAAGAAACCTGAATGCTCTCATTGTACTTCTTGTAAAACGTTTAGTATTTTTTACTACCTAAAAGTCAGAATATTAAAGTTAGAAAGTAAAATTTTCATCTTTTTTGAACTTTTCTATTATTTCGACATTTTTCTATAAATTCTTTCTTTTCGACCTTACACATTTTTCTATAAATGCAATTTTATGATTTACTTTTCCACCTCATATATAGATTAATTTATAAAGTTCATTTAAGAATTTAACGTCAGGCAAATTTGTTCTGGTTTTAATACTTTACCTTCTCGACAAATAACCGCGCATTGTGAGATTTCTCTGCTGCGCACCTCTTATTTATAGTGAATTCGAATGATTCCTATCAATATGTATGCTTCTTTATATACTGGGATAATAAAAACTGGTAGAACAAGTCGTAGAACAGCCTATCTTGTTTTCATATTAGTAGCGCACACATTATATAGAATTATGTATATGTATATAGGGTGACTTGACCACCTCAAAAAACTTATAAATTGCTCACACGAGAAATTGTTATATACAAAAGTTGCGTGACTTCGAAGGGATTATGACACAGTGAAATTTGTTTTTTACAAGTAGAGGCGCTTCGGAAATTTCAAGGTCAACTTTATTTGTTCTCTTGAATATTTCTATCTATTAGGTAAAGGCCAACTAATGGTAACATTAAACTAAAATTATAATTAAATTAAAATTAAACATACTTTGCAACGACAGCACAAAAAATATAACATTCCATTTAAAAAAACGAAGTTGACTTTTAAATCTCTGAAGTGCTTCTATTTATAAAAAATATATACACTATGTGATGATCCCCTCGGTCATGCAACTTTTGTATATAACAATTTCTCGTATAACATATATAATTTACAAGTTTTTTGAAGTAGTCGAGTTAGATGCCACACCCTGTATACATATGTATATAGGAAAACGAGGTAATTGCGATCACTTAAGCGGAATAAACTGGTTTCATAAAACTGGTAAGAAATATCGGATTCAGAATCTGCTTAATGCAATGGATATCTATAGATGCTTACTAAAATATAGACTGATGCAATAAATTGCACAAAAATATGTGCCAGAGAAACAAATGAGAAAGCGAAAAATGAGATTTGACTAACGTTACCCCGACCTCGAAGTAGCGCCAGTCAGCGATGTTTATAATATATAAAAAAAGATACATATTTCACTGAAAATCGAACATACAATTCCATTTGCACCTGTGTATGCAGTGAGTGAAGATTAGAAATCTTTCTTCTTAATACAGGAGAAATTAATGAATATTAGTGAATAAATACGCAGGGAGGAAGCAGGGTGGAACACACGTGTAAAACTATTCGAAAAATACGTTTTTAATTCTTTCTGGCAAGAATCATTATTATTCATATTATTTATATGTATTTATACATAAATTGATTCAATACGCAATTTATTATATACGCGCATTTGTAATATAATTTAAATATTCTCATATTATGTTCAGAATTGATAACATAAATGTATTGAAATGTTATTACTATGCAGAATATCTTTGTCATTCTGTGGTTGCTGGCCGCGACAATATTTTGAAGTTCCATCTCACTTCAATAGTTTTCAGGCAACATTGCTGAAATGTTATCTTCGAGCCTGTAAGCAAACATAAAATACATATGTATTTCCGGCAGAAATTCGTCGCGAGCCCATATATAATTTTTTGAAAGACATTTACAAAGCTCGCCAAAAATTTTTGACGAGTATACCAAGTGTAGAAGTATGAAACCGGAATTTCCCTATAGATGGTCCTAGCCATCAGTTTAGGGAACGTAAGACCGCTTCTGCAGCGCCATCATCTCCCTCTAACAGCTGACGAAGATTTTCAACACACAACAACCCAAGTTTCATACACCGGTATATTTTTCTATAAACTTAAACATGTCGAGTTTTGTGCCTACGAACTACGATTTGCGGACAGCATTGGTTTTTTGTTATCATTTGAAGAAAACTGTTGCGCATCGAATGCTTGTCGAAGCTTACGGTGAACATGCTCTTGGTAAAACACAGTGTTTCGAGTGGTTCAAAAAATTTAAAAGTGGTGATTTTGACGTGAGAAACGAAGAGCGTGGTAAACCACCGAACA
>NW_014562729.1:0-877 GCF_001313825.1 Dinoponera quadriceps | reverse complement strand
CCAACAATAATAAGAAGCAACTTTGAAATCCTGTGACCCGGCCTCCGTCGATCGTCGATCGGTGGACGTTCGTCCCGTCCCGGCCGACGGGGTGGTCGTTGCTGGTTTCGCTGGTCGACCGTGATTCGGTGTCGGTAGCCCTGGCGTAGCTCGCCGGATGTTCAAGAGTCTTTGTAGTGCGAGTGTGCGAGCGTGTGAGTGGATGAGTGAGTGAGTGAGTGAGCGAATGATCGAATGCGCGTGGAAATAATAAGCTGTTTATTTAAATTATGTGCCACGATGTTTGGTACAGCTTTAATGGTAACGAGCCGTGCTTTCCGTCTGCCTTTTAAGGCCGGTAAATATTGCGATGACAGTGTCGGTGACGGAATCTCGTGTTTATGTTTCGACCGTATATTGATGGCTCGCTCAGTGTTTCGGCGGATCGGTGTTTCCCGGAATTTATTTAGAGCAGACGTGTCGCTTGCTGCGAGGATCCCGCGGTGTTAGCGGGGAGCGGGCGCGGTGTTATTGTCTCGGCGTGTTGATGTTTGCGACTTTAAATTCGATGGTCTCGCATCGGAGTGCAACGGCGGAATGCACCTGCTTGACTCGACGTCGCGGTACGCGGTTTGCGGTTCACGGTAAGTGGGNTTTAAATTCGATGGTCTCGCATCGGAGTGCAACGGCGGAATGCACCTGCTTGACTCGACGTCGCGGTACGCGGTTTGCGGTTCACGGTAAGTGGGTCGCGGTTCTCGCTTCTTGGTACGCGATTCGCGGTGGTTGCTGCACGCGGAGTGCCCGCGTCGGCCAACTCCCGGTGCGGAAGACACGCGGTATCGTGCTTCCTTACAGGAGCGGTGGAGTCGGTCGGGTGAGCCTAGCCGACGTGCAG
>NW_014562728.1:0-1778 GCF_001313825.1 Dinoponera quadriceps | reverse complement strand
GTATCTTCTGAAAGATTATCGTGGTGACGCGATAAAAGGCGGTTTTTACAAACACGAATTACAACGAGTCGCAGATCCAAATGTTTATTTGATAGAAAAGATCTTACGCAAACGTAGAGACAAAATAAATGTGAAATGGTTAGGAATGAACAGTTTGCACAATTCTTGGATACCAAACATTACTACGTTATAATTTATCGCACACAAACACGTACACATCGTGTAGCATGCGTTAAAAAAATAACCACAGAGCTGTCGTTCGATTCATCGTCAAGCGATGAAATTTATCATCACCGTTATCTCATGCTAAAAATAACCTCAAGGCCGTCGTCCGATTCAATGAGTCAAATTTATCTTCATTGTAATCTCATCGTAGTTTCCTCCTCTCCCCGACTGCGGATGCATCCGTTCGCATTCGCGGTCGATGTGTGGTGCATCGTTACTNTTACAATCGTGGGAGAATTCAACGATGCGGAAGTGGCGCTCGATTATTTACGGAAATATGGCTATCTTAAAACCGACGCATTGTCAACGTCATCGAGAAATATGGAACAAATCTTACGTCACGCTCTTGGATTCTTTCAAGAATATTATCAAATACCCGACAGGGCGAACTAAATAAAATCACATTGGACAAAATGCGCGAACCGCGATGCGGACTCCCAGACCTTTCGGATCAAACGGATCGAAGCAGAAACAATATCTGGCCGAAGAAACATCTCACGTGGAATTTTCGTCTCGCCGACGAAGAAACTATGATAGTAACGCAGGCCGCGTTCAATCTGTGGGCTGGAAATTCATCAATATCTTTTAAACGCGTATCTCAGAATCCCAACAGACTGTTATCGTATCGCGAGGGCCTTCACATGAATATCGACAAGAGAAGTACTAATATGTGCCCGAGTCCTTTAGACGGCCCCGGTGGTGTACTCGCTCCCGCATCCTTTTCCAACGGAGATAAAGATTGCGTCACGGAGGTGCACGTAGATAGAACGGAATCGTGGCATGTTCATATTAGTAGAAATCCTCCACGCATGCACAACCTGTTATACGTGATCGCGCATGAAATCGGCCACACATTAGGTTTGCATCACAGCGAAAACCAGGATTCGATTATGTTTGCCATGGCACCCGTGAAATAAAGTTTCCCATTAGATTGAACTTGGATGATATTCTTCATATTTAATATTTATACGGTGCTAATTACCACGGTTCTACAACTACAACACTGCCCACCACTACAACTGTTGCAACAACAACAACAACAACAGCAACAAAATATATCAATCACGATCCGTGTGCTCTACGAGATCTTGATGTAATATTTNAATCATAAACAATCGACTGTATATTGCATATAAAAAGTACATATGGTCGATTTATATCAACGAAAATACCTATGAAAGTCCAATCGTAATATCAGATTACATGCAATTTCTTCCTGAAAATTTCACACACCTAACGGCTGCATATCAGAAACCCACGGGCAATCTTATGATATTTGCAGATAATTTCATATACGTAGTGTCATATCATAGTTATGAATTGATTCAAAGACTTTCGTTCAACGATTTCGGTCTTCCACCTGCAGCCAGAATCAATACCGCAATAAACACTGACAAAAGACGGAGTTTCATTGTGTACAACGATCACATAGTCGGGGAAATAGACGATTGTTCAACAAGAATTATGAGTCATCGTTCAATCGACAAGATATTTCCAGGAATACCAATCGGATTGACGACCGCATTTCGATATACCGACGGAAATTTATACTT
>NW_014562727.1:0-1423 GCF_001313825.1 Dinoponera quadriceps | reverse complement strand
CCATCTCTTAGTTAAACCGGAAAAAACTTATGCATACACCTGGTATATCAATACCATTTCATTTAATTATCATGGAGCAGAGAAGCTTAGAATATGGAACAAACAACGTGTCTTAAAAGTATAATTTCTTAAGTTTGAAAATAAGTTTTTTTTAATTGCCCCTTTCTTGGCCCCATTCTGCACAAATATTGATATACTTAAAATGAACTTTTAACGTCATAAATGAAGATAAAGGTAGGATTGAATTTATCGCACTTTAAAAGTTTGCATCTTAAATTATAACTCTGTATCATCAACATAAATGTGCGTTTTACAGACGATCCGAATTGATACCAATTTTCATGAAAAGCTTTGTCTGTAATGTTTGTACTCTAAATCGGACATGTACACACAATAAAATATATTATAGTTATTTAAAACGATTTTTCGGTTGTGATCGGAAAATTAACTAAAAACTAAAAATTAAATATTAAATAACAGTTAATGAAGATAATCGTCTTTAGAGAAGTGAGACAATATTAAGACATACTGCATCTTATAATTGTTGCACATAAAAGCATAGAATATAGAACTGCAGTATCGAGCTGCATGAATGCATGGTGACCAGAAGAAATTCCACGAAAGTAGTCGATAATACCTGTTGAGTAAATATGTATTGATTGAACGTGTTATAATTGGAACAAAAAGTAGTTATAGCATTTGTATGAATGAGAAATGATATACATTTTCTGTTAAATAACAATTGTCTTGTAACAATGCACCCCCCCCCCCGGCGAACACCGCGGCCGACCGACCATCCGTCGGCCGTTAAACGGCGCTCAGCGCCAACAAATAAATCCACACGCGGAGCACGCAACCGACACGTGCACATGTAAGCAACAACGTTTGTTATTGTTGTTAAGCACGTGTCGGAAAAACCGCGTTTTCGCGGTATAAAAGACCGCTCCGCCGTGCTATCGGGACCAGACTCCGCCGGAGTCAGCCGAGATCGCAAGATCACAAGCTGCTCCGGATCCCATCCCCAGGTCGAGGGACCGCGATGGTGCGTACGCCGTCGCTGCTGTGAGTTCGCAGCCGACTCGACAATCCTGTCATCCGGAAAGTCCGAGGTCGTGTGTACGCGGTCTCTCCCGTGGAAGTCGCGGGCACCGGATTCACAATAACATCCATTTCGGGACGGTGTGTTCGCCGTCTCCACCGGGAGCTCCCGGCCGTCTTGCCCGCGGCAGACCTGGGGATCGGCACGAGTTGGGGTGGTGTGTTCGCCGCCTCTGTGGAGTGTTCTCCATCTCGGCCCCTCCACTCTAGTCGTTGGGCTCTGCGTCTCCGGGGCATGCGAGCGCCCCGGAATATCGCGCCGCGTACATAGAGAACACGCGTGTCTCTCCGCCGCACCTCACCGGAGGTACCACGACCGCGCCGG
>NW_014562726.1:0-831 GCF_001313825.1 Dinoponera quadriceps | reverse complement strand
GCGAAACTTTTAAAACGTTCTTATAACTGCGAATATCAGTGGACAAAACATGCTTAATATATATATAAATCACAAACTCTGCAATTTCTCAGTGCATCAATAATATACTTCTTTCAGAGGTTCAAGGGTTGTTTGAAGAAACTGAATATTGTGAACGACACATTGGAAGAACTCGGACAGAGGAAAGATTACGAACAATTACGTGCGCGAGCGATTCGCGTAATCACTGGATGGATAGTCTCGATCTTCTTGACTAGTAGCCCCGATATTTTATATTTTTTAATAGCTAATCAAAAATATTCCGTTGCAAAATCTATATGTGTGCCGCTCATATGGTATCACGCGTTCCATATTAATATGCTGTACGAAATGATGTTTCTAATGTTACTTAGGTATGTGAACGGTATCGTGAAGTAGTAAAACTAATTTTTTTACAACATCAAATGAGGAGAAAGAGATAGAAATTGGACATTCCCTTTACGTACTATTCTTTGTCAGTATCCATTAAAAGCAAATTACTTTTTTTGTGCCGCTAATATAGATATATAGGATCTCTATATGAACATGTCAATGAGTGTATTCAGAAATTAATGGAACAGAAGAAAAACAAGTAAGACTCGCCTGGTCGACTTGTACGACGTCTTCTTTCATGCATCGACACTTGACTAATTCATCAAAAACTAAACAACACATATATGTCTTAATGTAAATATAACGAAAAATATATCGCATGTAACTATAGAACTGCATACGTATTAATAGGTTATTATAAAATAAAACTTGAAGAATAAAAGTATTACTGTTTTTTTGCGCGACTATGCGTACGATGAC
>NW_014562725.1:796-1018 GCF_001313825.1 Dinoponera quadriceps | reverse complement strand
GCAATCGGCTGCCACCTTATTACCTGTATGTACAAATATAAAATATTATATTACATATACGAAATTTGAATATGAATGATATTCCATTTCTGTGCGTTAATACAGTCTCACCTTTATTACAACACCCGACTTGTACAAATTCCCCAAGTTTAAAAAATAAATAAATAACATGTATCTCTTTTTTAGCATATTCTTACAAGGTTGAAGGATTCTGAAGAATTT
>NW_014562725.1:0-709 GCF_001313825.1 Dinoponera quadriceps | reverse complement strand
CAATAGTCGGATATTCGTATGGGTCTTTAATTGCTATTGAGCTGATGAGATTGTTGGAAGCTAAAAGTCTCAGAGGGCAGTTAATATTAATCGACGGCGCGCCCGATCAGATAAAAGCTTTGAGAGAACAACACTTCCCTTTTATCAATATTGATGAGTTTCAAAATAACGTTCTTATAGGCATATTGGATATGTTCTCTACGGTTGATAGTACAATGGTATGTTGTAATGTAAGTTTCGCATTATACATTGTGACACAATCACTCAACAATCATGATTGTTGTTAACAGATTCTAATTGAATTATCCAAGTACAAGACGTGGGAGGAAAAGCTTAACGCTTTTATTGAGTACATACTCACCATATCTACACAACTACCTTTTGTTGAAAATTACAAGATTTATTGTACGACCATTTACAAGCATCTAATGGCCCTTCAAGAATACGATGCGTCTTTATTGCCGCCACTGAAATCATCTATTGTGTTATTAAAACCCACATTTGCGGCTTTGCCTTCTGCCGAGGAAGATTGCGGTTTGAGCATGGTAATCTTAATACAGTAATGCATTTTCATGCTATGTTTAATTTTGAAAACTATTTGACAATAAAATTAATAATATTTTTAGGTTGCCGAAGGTACATTGCAGATTCGTTACAATCAAAGTAATCATATCACGATGTTAAAAAACTACCAAGTTGCTTATGCCAT
>NW_014562724.1:0-364 GCF_001313825.1 Dinoponera quadriceps | reverse complement strand
AAATTTATACTTATTTCCCGCATCATATACGGTCTGCAATATCCTTCATTCTTATTTATTGGTCTTTTTGTTGCTAGAGGTATTTTGTACGGGCTTGAAAAATTGTATTTTTATGAAAAAATTATAATTCGAAACAGTAAATTAGTGTTTTCTGTTGATTTTATATCGAAATTTTATTGTAAGTGACCAAATCGTATTGCAATACTTGTTCTAAAGCTAGGAAAATATATGCGTTTTATTTAGCACTTTAAGTTCTTGTCCCATAAATCTTTTATTCAGAATATCTGTTTTTGAAGAAAAATCACGATGTGCACAAATAGTCCGGATGGGTTTTGTCTTGTTTGTGGAGAATTCGTGTTGAAAA
>NW_014562723.1:0-331 GCF_001313825.1 Dinoponera quadriceps | reverse complement strand
ACCGCCGGCATTAGCATTACCCAGTCGTGATGTATGACATGTCTGATACTGTCACGTAAGGTGTAACAAAATTCTCATTTACCAGCCATGTCGCATTCAAACGCGGAAGCTTGTAATATGATGCTTATTTTAGGTGAATGTAATGGTCAATTTAGAGCAGCTGCAAGATTGTGGCGAGAACGATACCGCTCTCCTCATTCGTACAAAGTTTTTTCTCGCTTAGCTAACCGAATTACTAATAAAGGTATTCTTCAACCGGATCAAATTAAGGTAGACAAATTTGACGCCAAGTTAGAGATGAAAAGATGCCGGAGATTCTTGCATCCGCTCA
>NW_014562722.1:0-259 GCF_001313825.1 Dinoponera quadriceps | reverse complement strand
TTTGTATCGAATTGTGACGGGTGACGAAAAATGAATTTATTTTGAAAACTCGAAGCGGAAAAAATCGCGGCTTTCACCTGGCAAAGCCGGTCCATCAACACCAAGGCCAAATCGCTTCGGCAAGAAGACCATGCTCTGTGTTTGGTGGGACCAGAGCTGTATTGTGTATTATAAACTCTTGAAGCCCGGCGAAACCGTTAATACACAACGCTATTGCCAACAAATGATTAATTTAAATCACGCATTAATCGAAAGACGA
>NW_014562721.1:0-974 GCF_001313825.1 Dinoponera quadriceps | reverse complement strand
CATCCTCGCTCGTTTCTCGTTGCTACGGCCGCGTTATTATCATCGAACCATCGCCGTTATTGTCATCGAATGTTGCGACACGGCGCGCGCGAGAGCGAATAATAAATTACGGGTGCGATCATCGATCTTCGTCGGCGAGCGACCTGACGTGCCGGAATTCTTTCCGTTCGGCGACGCGTGTAATGTGAACGAACGACGAATCCGCTTTGGATCCTCGATTAAAAGCAGCCGACTATTTAGCGGAGCTCGAATTTAGTCGCCGGCGGTCCCTCCTTTTCTCTCTCTCTCTTTCTCTCTCTCTTTGGTCGAAAATTTTTGCGCTTTTTCCAAGCAGCGGGGAAATGGCGGGTTATATTGGCGCAGCGAAAACAACTCGATCGAATCGGGTTTTTAAACGTTGGCATTATTCTCGTCACGTGACGTACAGACACGTGATATCGTGGAGGACTAGTATTAAAATTTCATGTGCCTGATAACGATCTCTANACAAATTCTCCTCGGAGAAAATGTTGGGATATTAATCATTTCCGAGGAGATTAAAGCGCTTTCGCATTGGAAGTCGTTAAAAATTGCAGACCGTGACTTGTAAAGCGTAATGAAATAATCAAACCTTGTTTAACTCGTTGAGTACCTGAGACTCTGGAATTTTGATGAGTCACGTTTTAACAGAAAGGCCCTTTTTTCATGCGATGTCCGTTTTAAAAGCCATAAAAATAATCGCGTTTCTCCGTTAAGAAAAAATTACTGAGGAAAGGTTTGGCTTCAACGAGGCTCTAAAAAGAATTCACGAAGAAAACACTCTAACTCCATAAAAACAGAATCCCCCAAAGAATGAAAAACGAATGTCTGTTTTATGACATTCCTTGTTCCTCTTATGACCAACATATGTACTGCATTCCGTTCTACATCCCGTTCTTCCTGGCATCACATTGTATGCACGACCGTGTAAAATTCCTCTCAATGCAGAGATGCTA
>NW_014562720.1:246-601 GCF_001313825.1 Dinoponera quadriceps | reverse complement strand
GCTGGGTTATATAGAAGATTTAAAAGACCAAGCCGTTTGAGCTTGTTGCTTAAATAACTGGGAGAGTTGATGGGTTAACCCGGATTATCATTTTGTAATATTAAGACAAAACTAAACGGATCATTAGTTTCAAAATAGTTTCAGTATAAGAATGTTAAAAAAAAATATTCTAAAAATTTCTTTTGTTTTTTTTCATTTCTAAAAACGGTATTTACATTATTAGCGTAAATTTATCGGTTGATCCTAATGATAAAAATTATAAAATCAAAATTATAAAATCAAACGAATACATCTGAGAGAAGTTTGATTTGAATTATGCTTGATTTCTTGTCCGGATGGGATATGTAGTCATGTC
>NW_014562720.1:0-215 GCF_001313825.1 Dinoponera quadriceps | reverse complement strand
ATCGTAAGCGAAAAAGATGGCGCCGCCCTTCATGCGCGCCTGCATGCGTGTTCTCCATCTCATTTGTTGAGAAAATGGAGCAAATAATTTAAAATTAAAAAAAGGGGGAGGGGTAACTTCAATCGAGGATGGGAAGTGCCCATTTCGGGAAGATATCAAGAATAATTCAAATCGAACTTCACTCAGGTGAGTTTGTTTCATTTCACAATTTTGTT
>NW_014562719.1:0-375 GCF_001313825.1 Dinoponera quadriceps | reverse complement strand
TGGTGAAGTTTGCGAAAAGAAATCCGCAATCATACCCAATAATTCCGTGAAGGTAACGAAGCCATTGCAACAGAAATTTTGCGAGAATGAATTTCACTATCCTAAAGTCCATCTGAAATTTTGGTGTCTTTTAATATTAAAATTTTTTTGTGTCGGAATTATATAAGAAATCCGAAATTTATAAGAGTGTACAATACGACTATTCTTCAGTTTAATATTGGCGTTATTCCTATTTAAGATCTTTAACATCTCTGGTGGGTGTATTGATCTTCAAACTTTCTAGGTTTTGATCCTTTTAATAAGAACAAGCAATTTCCTGGTTTGAATACTTAAAAGTTAATTTTTTTATCGTAACTAATTTTAGATTTCGTCTGA
>NW_014562718.1:0-441 GCF_001313825.1 Dinoponera quadriceps | reverse complement strand
CGCTGCCGCTTGACAAGCGAGTATACATATATTTAATAAATTCAATTTTTAATTTTGTTTCCTGTATTTTTTTATAAGAGTTCTCCATAGTGTATGCGTGTGGTATGATATAGTAGTGAGCGCTCGGGGATGCGTCATCGCGTAAGACTTTCAATTCACTGTAATGTTAAATAAATTTTATTGTCTTTTTGTAAGATAAGGATTGGGGTGCGGATTTTAGTGAATATTGTCTGTCAGCGTTTGTAGATCTAATGAGTCATAATTTATAACACTTGGTTTTGTAATTATTAAATTATTAAGCAAATGAGAATTTTATATAGGGCAAAGCACGGAGTGTACAATGTGTGCATACATTATAATGTATATCGCGGCTCGTAGTGTAAGGTATTTTTTATTGGGTGAGTGCAAAAGTGCATGCGGAGTATGTGAGTAAAAGTCAGA
>NW_014562717.1:0-359 GCF_001313825.1 Dinoponera quadriceps | reverse complement strand
GCTACAAGAATATGTAATAATGGTTGAGGATGCCATTTAAAAAAATTGATGTGACCTTCATGTGACTTTCATGTGACTTTCAAATAATTCCTCAAGGTCAAGCCAATGATACCGCCTTATGGTCCCCTCGAAACCAAACAACTTTTGTCTGAAAAATTTTTCTCTCCCGGGCTTGGTTTTCGAAATATTCGACTGGATGTATTAAAATGGTCCACCTTCTATATAGGTGTAAAAATTGTATTTAACATTATTTGCATATGACCGTGGAGACTTTTATAGAGCCGATAGCCCACTGATTATTGCCAAGTCCTATGCTGTTTAATAAATAGTAGCTTCTGCAAATTATTATACTATTCTTT
>NW_014562716.1:0-491 GCF_001313825.1 Dinoponera quadriceps | reverse complement strand
GAGTAGTTTTATCGGAAGATGTGTATGTTGCACGACGGATGAATGAGTGAATAAAAGAAGCAACTATATATCAGAAATCTTATTAGGAGAGCATAAGAAAGGGTTGTCAAGCGCTTTTGATTCGAACGAAACGTGTTATTAAGCACGTCGAAGTTTCTATGTCGGTAAATGCGCTCTGATGCTTATCGACAATTTATACAAATAGCATGTATCTATTAAAAATAAATAACATGTATAAATAACATGTATTATGCAATAATGCATTGATTGAAATTCAGCGCTCCAATATACCTTCACACTGACGGTTTTTTTACTATATCTGTTTAAGCCCGGATTATCTAGTGACAGAATGGATAACTTTGTGCGAACATAGTCGTAATTATTCCATATGCGGAACGGCATGGGACTGTTTCGTATCTTTTTCGTCTTTTTATCAATTTCATATCAATAATTTCTCATCAATTATTTTTTATTTATTACCTTAATCATTA
>NW_014562715.1:0-2679 GCF_001313825.1 Dinoponera quadriceps | reverse complement strand
TTTTTGAAAAAACACAAAATTCGCGATACTTTTTGAACAGCCCTCGTATAAAGGCTCTTAGATTATAAATCAATTTCTTCAAATGATCAAATTTGCGTATTTATAACCTGTGCTTGCTTTTATAGGCCCTAACCTTTTTAGATAAAAAGCATTTATTTATAGACTAAGAAAGATTATGATATGAAATTTTAAGCAGAGGTTAGAAACAGTTTTACCAATCTAAAAAAAAAGTTTCTTCGATATGTTCGAAGCGCACAGTTTAAATGAGCAAATCCAAAAGTGATATTTTTTTATTACAGTATAGTATATACAGTATATTATAATGTCTTTTCATGTTCTTTTAAGGGATCAGAACAATGTAACGCTCTTAAAAAAAAAAAACATTTTTAAGGAATTAATTTTGCAAAAACGAAACAATCGAATGTCTTGAAATATTTTGCGACAACGCATTCCCCCGGCAAACAACGCGACCGACCGACCATCAGTCGGTCGCAGAAACGGCGCTACGCGCCAACAAATAAACACACGCTTGAAGCTCCCGGCCCTCTTGCCCGCGGCGTACCTGGGGATCGGCAGNGGGGTGGTGTGTTCGCCGCCTCTGTGGAGTGTTCTCCATCTCGGCCCCTCCACTCTAGTCGTTAGGCTCTGCGTCAAGCAACCGACACGTGCACACGTCAACAGTAATGTTTGTTATTGTTGTTAAGCACGTGTCGGAAAAGCCGCGTTTTTCGCGATATAAAAGACCGCTCCGCCGTTCAATCGAGACCAGACTCCGCCGGAGTCAGCCGAGATTGCAAGATCACAAGCTGCTCCGGATCTCATCCCCAGGTCGAGGGACCGCGACGGTGCGTACGCCGTCGCTGCTGTGAGTTCGCAGCCGACTCGACAATCCTGTCATCCGGAAAGTCCGAGGTCGTGCGTACGCGGTCTCTCCCGTGGAAGTCGCGGGCACCGGATTCACAAGAACATCCATTTCGGGACGGTGTGTTCGCCGTCTCCACCGGGAGCTCCCGGCCCTCTTGCCCGCGGCGGACCTGGGGATCGGCACGAGTTGGGGTGGTGTGTTCGCCGGCTCTGTGGAGTGTTCTCCATCTCGGCCCCTCCACTCTAGTCGTTAGGCTCTGCGTCTCCGGGGCATGCCAACGCCCCGGAATACCGTTCCGCGTACCGCGCCGTACCATTAGAGACAACGCGTGTCTCTCCGCCGCACCTCACCGGAAGTACCACGACCGCGCCGTGAACCGCGAACCGACCGACCGCCGGCTGCACGTCGGCTAGGCTCGCCCGGCCGACTCCACCGTTCCTGTAAGAAGGCACGATACCACGTGTCCTCCCCACCGGGAGTCGACCGACGCGGGCACTCCGCGTGCAGCAACCACCGAACCGCGTACCGTGAACCGAACCGCGTACCGCGACGCCGAGTCAAGCAGGTGCATTCCGTCGTTGCACTCCGATGCGAGACCGTCGAATTTAAACGCCGCGAACGACAACATCACACGCCGAACCGTCAACACCGCGCCCGCTCTCCGCTAACGCCGCGGAATCCTCGCAGTGAGCAACACAGCTGCTCTAGATCCGTTCCGGGAATACTGATCCGCCGAAACACCGAGCGAACCGTCAATACACGGCCGAAAAGGTAAACACGAGATTCCGTCACCGACATTGTCACCGTAATATTTACCGGCGTTAAAAGGTGAACAGTAAGCACGGCTTGTCACGAGTATAATGTATGCTTAAACATCTCGGCATTAGAATAAACCAACTATATTCAATATTCGCTCACTCACTTTATCTGCTCACTCACTCGCTCGTCCACACACGCACACACACACACACCATCACACAAGGACGCCTGGAGATCCGGCGAGCTACGCCAGGGCCACCGACACCGAAACACAGTCAACCAAACGACATCGGAAACGACCACCCCGTCGGCCGGGACGAACATCCACCGACCGACGGGGTCCGGGTCACAATTTCATATTTATTATATAAATATTAAACTATGTTCACTATTTTTTTATTTGGGAAAAACTTATAAATATATGAATACCATGTGGCTAAACTGATGACTGCAAAAGGTGCCATTACAACCGGCGGGAAAGATTACGTCCCTTCTATTAGGTGGTAAACTTAGTTCCTGCGGTTTTTTTGTTTAAAAAACTCATTTATTTCGACATCAAAAGCAAAAAATACATTAATCGAAGTATTTTCCCTCGCTAGCTATATATTTTTCCCATCTTTCGGGCAACGCGTAGATTCCGCGACGATAGAACGATTGGTCTTTTGATGCAATCCATTCGTTGATTCATTTTCGCACATCCTCGTAATTTCTAAAGTGTGTATCCACCAAGCCGTGCTGCATCGACCGGAACAAGTAATAGTCCGAAGGAGCTAAGTCTGGTGAATACGCTGGGTGCGGGAGAACTTCCCACTCGAGCTGTATCAGTGTTTCTTTGACGGCTTTGGCAACGTGTGGTCGAGCGTTGTCGTGCAAAAGCATGACTTTACGTCGATTGCTGGCTACTGCTGGCCTTTTCTCCAACAATGCTTCATTTAGACGGTTTAATTGTGATTGATATCGATCCCCCGTGATACTTTCGTTCGTTCTCAATAGCTCATAATAAATGACGCCGTGCATATCCCATCAAATGCAAAGCATTGCTTTGTGGCCATGAA
>NW_014562714.1:0-691 GCF_001313825.1 Dinoponera quadriceps | reverse complement strand
GACTCGCAATAAAAAAGCACCCCGACTAGTGAGAGGCAAGGGGACACCCAGTAAAAAAATACCCCGACTAGTGAGAGGCAAGGGGACTCACTGTGAAGAAGTACCCCGACTAGTGATAGGCGAGGCGACTCACTGTAAAAAAGCACCCCAAATGAGACATATGTTTACCACATCCACGCCGTTGTCTCTGGGTTACGCTAAGAGTAAAACATCACCGTAAATTCAAGGCAGACATTTGATAAACTATTTAGTACTTTCATTGAGTATATATTTTAGATAACAAAGACTAGATGCCCAATCAAAAAAACTGTTGTGAAAAAAGAACTTATATAGATAAAAGTTTAATAATTTTTTTCTCGAGAACTATAGATTTTGATCAAAACTTTCTTATAGTAAAAATGTCTTAGAATTGATTGAAGAATACTCGCAAATTTTTCCAAATTTTTTGGAGATAATTTTTTATTTTTTCGATAATCGGAAAATCAAACTCTGCAATAAATGTCTCCGAAAAATCTGAAAAAATTAAAGAGTATTCTTCAATCAATTCTAAGACATTTCTATCCTTATACAATTTTTACTTAAGGCTTTGCTTTTCAAGGAAAAAATTAATAAATATAAATTCGGTTTTTTGGACTTTTTTGCATATTGGCCGCCATTTTGGCAAAAAAAGCATAAATGTAAAAATTCCCTG
>NW_014562713.1:0-470 GCF_001313825.1 Dinoponera quadriceps | reverse complement strand
TGTGAAGGTGTATAAGACTTGAACACTTAACATAATGATATTGGAGAGGTACGATTAGACGGTGGAGAAGGGGAGGGTAAGGCAAGAAAAATGGAAGTTGAACACAAAATATACGTTTAATAAATACATTGCTTAATTTATTTTCTAAAATATTTCTATTCTCTTCATAGAAAAATAACGTCTGTAGTATAGTAAGAATTGTCTTCTACGTCTATCTACAAGTATCTGTTCGCCTTAGATCTTGAAGTGTGAAAACCATGACATTGTTCTTAAAAGAACATCAGGAATGATGATGCGAATGGGGAGGTCCACTTGATTGTCCCGATTCCTCTCGTACATTGTCATCCCTGCTACAAATTTATATGATTAAATATTTCTATTCTTTTCACACAAAAATAATGTGTTTAACAAAGTGTTAAGGATTTTCTTCTTCGCTTACCTATAAGTATCTGTTCGCCTTAGTTTTTGAA
>NW_014562712.1:0-356 GCF_001313825.1 Dinoponera quadriceps | reverse complement strand
TTTTTCATTAAATGCTCTTTGAGTTATAAAGGTTTGAATTTAACAATTTTTTAAGTGGTGTGTCGGCCCGGCCTCTTAAGGCAAGAGTGTTGTATGGGTCTGGCCAGTTAAGGCAAGAGTGGCGTGTGATTCCGGCCAGTTAAGGCGAATTTCATTCCAATTGGTCAGTTTGGGCAAAATATTCAATTGTATCAAACAATTCACAACAAACACGTTCAAATTGTTGCCCTTCAACAGCCTGGCGATGTGCCAATCTGTTATAAACAGCTGAAACCGCATTCCGGTACGTTTCCGGCGTTATTAGTTCTATCTCTCTAGTTATTCTCCCTCTTAAATCATCTAAATCTTGAGGCTTG
>NW_014562711.1:768-1045 GCF_001313825.1 Dinoponera quadriceps | reverse complement strand
TTGCTTCGGTCCAAGGTAGCTTCACCATATGCCACAGTTAACATTTGGATTGCGTCCGCGCACTTAATTTTGTTTTTTACACAAAATTTCATACAAATCCTTTGATCTATTTTTTGGAATAGGCAAAAATCGAAGACGAGCCAAAATATGTCCAAGCAAAACAGCTGTCAAAGATAAACTGAAAATTCAAAATGGCCGAACTTGTCGGCATAAGTGAGGAACATGAGTACCAACATAACGCCACAAAAAAATCGAAAATCGAATATACGTAACCCGC
>NW_014562711.1:0-673 GCF_001313825.1 Dinoponera quadriceps | reverse complement strand
CTAATATAATTGGATATTGATTTGGCCCAAGCCCACAATCGTTGCGAACGTTAGGGAACTCAGTAGGTTAAGGTACAATCTCTGCCAGAGAAAAACGTTAACAGATTTACATTAACAGTTATTTCTGATATACGGTCGGATTTGTAAGCTAAATTCGATATAGTAAAGCCCAGTCTGCATAAGACACAGAATGCAGATCGCATTCGCAAAGATCGCGTGATATTCAAATGAACGTACAGCTTTTCCATAATAACTGTATGTCCAACGGACANCAACGGACATCAAGCATCGTATACGTTCTGTGTCTTATGTGGGCAATCTTTTATAAGGATATAATGACATATTAAAGCTAATCAGCATTAACCCATTAACCTATAATATTGTGTAACACTCGTGATGAGGAATTCGGGTCAAACATAAGAAACACGAGTCAGGGTCATTATGTGTAGATCGGGCCAAACGGGCAAACAACGTGCGTCAAGCTCGTGGTATGTAGATCGGGCCAAACATAAACAGCACGAGTCAGGGTCGTGGTTCGCGCTTTTGCAGATGCCTTTCTATTATATTTGAATGTTAGTTTTGGCCATATTCGCACAAATCGCATTTGTGCAAATATATTTACTCATATGTATTAGAAAACAAATCCTTATACAGGTCGAATCAGTGAAAATGT
>NW_014562710.1:0-591 GCF_001313825.1 Dinoponera quadriceps | reverse complement strand
TATTTTTGCAACCGAAACTAAATTGTTTTGCAAATCCGGCATAAAAAACATGTTTTTAAGCTCGACCTGCTTTGTTGATTTAGCACGTGCCAGAGATACTTTTACAGTGCCTCTGCCCTTGACATCTGTGGACGCTTGACTGACCAGCTTCAATTTTCCACTCTTCGACGCTTTCAAGCACACAAAACTATCTTCGTCTCCGCACAAGTGCGATGTACATCCGTTATCTAATATCCACGGGCGCGACAATGATTCGGATGNCGTGCTCGGGAGTGACAAAGTAGCACACAGCGTATGAGTCATCGACGACACGGGCAGACTGCTTTACTCTTCCACGTGGTTGCTGCACTTTCTTCTCAGGGCACTCCGGTGACTTGTGTCTAGAAATTCCACATGTGTAACAGCCGTACCATTGGCCGATGCTGTGACTTCGTCTCATTATTGACTGACCTATTTTTGCGTCTTCTGGAATGCCTCTTGTCGTTACCGCCGTTACGTTTTGTTGCGAGAGCGCTTGCAGCTTTGATAACGTCCGTCTGACACCGAACTTCGCTTTCCTCTAAGATTTTTACATTCAAAGCGTCGGGAGAG
>NW_014562709.1:0-591 GCF_001313825.1 Dinoponera quadriceps | reverse complement strand
TAAAGGACAGATCGCCATTCTGTCGCGACAGAAGAATAAACCATGGCACAACCGTAGCTCGATTTCAAAGAATTTCAATCACCATACCGATCCTTCCTTGCATTCCGTGCCCTGCGCTGGGCAGATCCAGCAAAGCATTGCACGCGAGAAAGTTAGTGCATTCGCTCACAAACATCCTTTTAGTCTTTCGAGCCGGATCGGTGCACGTGGAAGAAAGTAATCAAGAGTGAGACATGGCTGACCAATTGACGCAACAACACCAACTCCAACGCTCAATCGAGCGTTCGCTAGAGAATTTNAATTTCAAAAAACTGGGACGAAGCATCGTGACGCCGTCGAAAGTGCGGTCGCGCATCTCTTCTCTGCGGGATCTATGGCAGCGCTTCCAACTTGGCCACTCAATCCTCATCAAGGCGATCCCGGCGGCTTCTCAATCATCGGTAGACTATGTCAAGGAGAACCGGTTCGATTTAACTGAGGACGTCTACCAAACATCGTTGGACCACATGTCCGAGGTCCTAGAGGAATTGGAGCCTCCCGTAAGTCCACATAACGAATCGTTAAATAATTCACAGAATCGGTCGACTCTGT
>NW_014562708.1:0-1423 GCF_001313825.1 Dinoponera quadriceps | reverse complement strand
TTGTTGAAAACTAGATACATAAGTAAGGCACCGTAAATGCCGCAGCCTCGAACTCAGCCGCGTCTTTCGTCTCACTTTCGGCACTTTTCTCCCCCATTTTCTCGGGGAATTACGTTTCGTACATAGCGTCCTTCAGCCGTCCTAGACGGAATAACGAAGTCGCTTTCTCAGTCTCACGGAGATCTCAGTCGAGGGTGGGAAGTCCTCTCCCTCCCCCTCTTTCTCTCTCGCGTGCGGGTGCGCGCTAAGGGAGGCAAACGTGCTTAGGTATCGGAAGCGAGAACGACGCTGGGAAGAGTAGCGAGGAGCGCCTCAGAAAGGAATGTAACGTCAACGGAATGGATGGGGACGCGCGGCGGCGCTGTTAGTTTCGAGAAACGAACCCAAATGAAAAGGCTCTCTTGCATCTAATGTCTTCGTAGCTTCCAGCGTTCCGTGCTGAATAGCACGAGCTGACTCTCCGACAAGACGACGTGTCGCTCGAGACAGGCGGAGCTCTCGTTACTCTCCGAACTCGTTTCATCGTCAGTTCTACACCAGTTCTACCAGTTCTACACCAGCTGCGGGGCCGAGTATGATTCCAAGGTCTTCGACTTCTCTCTTTTACTTTCCGTTTTTGTTCGGGGTACTGCGGATGGGTGGGTTCGTCCTCTTCTTTGGCGCAACCCGAGGAACACGTGCGGCACTATTGACGCCTCGGCGAACGTCACTCGGCCGGACAACACGTGGGGCACAACGGGTACTCTCGCGATTGGTAATTGATCACGGAGCGAGCGAGCTAACGACCGACCCACGAGACTCCGAGCTTTGACAAAAACAGTCGAACGCGGAATGAATGACATTTCCACCGGGAAGGATGATTTTTACACCGGATAAAAAAGTCCGGTAATAATTAATTAACAAATGTATTTGCTTGAGCATTCCACTGCAATATTTCGTAATTAATATTAAATATGGCGATAGTTATATAGCTACTTGGTAATAATTATAAAATAAATAAAGTTTATCTCTATGAAATGAATCTTACAAATGTCTCACAAATAAATCTTTAAGTTCTTCTTCCTCAGTGTAATAGTTACCAAGCCTTGCTGAGATTACTTGTTCCAATTCACTGTAACGCTTGGTTAAATTTCATTTACATTCAGTTGAAACAATTTCGTCAAGGTCATTTGGTAACTATGACCGCAGGTTTGATGACTATTGCCAAATATTGTTTTCAGTGAACGTGTTCCTACGATATGAGTTCTCATTGGATTTCCTTCCACGGAAGCGCAGGAATCACGAGGCGTTCGAAGACTTTTTCACCGTGTGATTCGTTGCATAATCGTGCACGCTTTGGTAATATACTTCGATCACGTAGAATCGCCCAGCACTGAGAGACGACTGCCGCTCTAAATACAGATGCGCTCACGACGATGTCGTC
>NW_014562707.1:700-1028 GCF_001313825.1 Dinoponera quadriceps | reverse complement strand
ATACGTACGGAATTATCATTTAATATTATTAAGTTAACAAACGGCATTTAAGTGATAGAAATCTCATCGGGCGATTACGAGTCCGACTTGAACGAATGATCGATAGTGTGGAAATAAAGGCACCGATTTTGCCAATTAAACGATTAGTGCAGGAATTCGACCTTGAGAGGAAGAATCCGAGGGCATTATGGTCCGATTAGTTTAGCATTCTAGTGAAGAGAATGTTGGTGCAGCTCTATCGAGACAGAGTAAGATCAAGTGAATATTACGTTTTGGCAATAGCAAATGTTAATTAACAACGGAGCACAAAGGAGGTCCATAAATTGGT
>NW_014562707.1:0-509 GCF_001313825.1 Dinoponera quadriceps | reverse complement strand
CGATCAGTTTAGCATTCTAGTGAAGAGAATGTTGGTGCAGCTCTATCGAGACAGAGTAAGATCAAGTGAATATTACGTTTTGCCAATAGCAAATGTTAATTAACAACGGAGCACAAAGGAGGTCCATAAATTGGTAACATTTACGAAATTCAATATTGTATGATATTGGAACAAACATAGCTAACAGTAACATAACATGAATATTATAATTTCCCACTCAGCAATGTAACTGTTATATAATATTCGTGTTATATTGCATTTACATTATTGAATGGGAAATTATAAAATTGACGTTATATTACTGTTAGTTGGTGTTTGCTGTGATAATTATATCTCGAATAAAAGAGAAACAGCTGGCCTCGGCGAAAATTCAAGATTCTCATAAATCAACATTTTTATAACACTAATCCACGAAACTATCAAAACAAACGAACAAATAAACAATTTCTATATGTGTTCGTAGAATTTCATCTACTTGAAGATATATTTTTACATATTCTTGGGATTAA
>NW_014562706.1:0-637 GCF_001313825.1 Dinoponera quadriceps | reverse complement strand
AATCCTCCTGCCGTAGCAGATCCGAAAGTTACAAAGCCATTTCATATTCCGGAAGCGGTGTTATTGTATATTTTGTTTAATGTATTTTCGTCTAGTAAATGCTGAATTGAAATACTGCCGTCGTTAAATGATTGTCCTGCAAATCCTCGGGCGATGTTATGTAATACTGCCTCTTTTTCCCCAGGAAACATGATATGATCACGTAAGTTTTCTAAATCTTTCTCGGAATAAATGCCACTAGTTGCTAGTGCGCCTGGGGTTAAGTATGTCCATGTGAGTTTTGTTAAGGGTTTCAGTATCTGGGGTGGTAGTACCATGTTTGGTGTTGGATTGAATTGTATCCACGTGTCCTCGATGTGAAATTGTATAGGTAAAAGAGGATTACAGTTTCTTTCAGTGCTGTATCGTGTAAGAATTCGTGATTTAGGCGTTATGAAATAAGATTTATTACTGAGCATTACTGGTAAGTTGGCGAAGCATAAATTTGTTGGTCGTAGTACAACTTCGAGCGGTATACACTTTATAACATGTATAACCTCGCCAGTGGCAACAGCCATATATCCAGGTGCTTTCATCAGACGAAAAGCGAATTCGTCTGGTAATAATGTTGCGAGAGATAAGGTATTTTGTAACACTT
>NW_014562705.1:0-448 GCF_001313825.1 Dinoponera quadriceps | reverse complement strand
TGAAGAATCAAGGGATTAATGTTGTAAGAAATTAATGGTTTTTTGGGCCTATTTTTTGAAATTATGAGTAGCCCTGACAAGATGGGGTTAAACGGACCTCGGATTCGGATTCAGCGACCTCAAAAACATCAAATAGATATTGTCTGGTCACGGAAAGAAGTTTTAAATCTTTTTTGTGGAGCTGGACAATGATTATAAAAAGAACGTCCCGAATATCCCTCGATTTCCCCCTACTATCGGCATGTAGAGAGAAATTAGGACGTTTAGGAGAAATTCTGACGTTAGATTTGTATTCAGCGGCTCAAAATACATAAAAATAGCCTAGCCACTTGTCTCGTGCAGAAAAATTTTTTTTTGTTGGCCTGTGTCATTAATCCAGCCTTACTCGCGACTTTTAATACTACTCGAAGATTTTCTATTCCTGTCTCACGATCAGCGGAGGATATGA
>NW_014562704.1:0-485 GCF_001313825.1 Dinoponera quadriceps | reverse complement strand
TGGTGATTTTGATGTTCAAGATAGAGAATGCAGTGGTGCACCAAAAAAGTTTCAAGACGAAGAATTGGAAACATTACTTGCTGAAGATCCATGTCAGACGCGATCCGATGTTACAAAATCATTAGGAGTTGATCGAACAACAGTTTCGAAACGTCTGACAGTATTAGGAATGATACAAAAGGAAGGATCTTGGGTGCCGTACGAACTGAAGCCGAGAGACGTCGAACGACGTCTTGTCATGTGTGAACAGCAGCTTCAACGACAAAAATGGAAAGGTTTCATACATCGTATTGTGACTGGTGATGATAAGTGGATATACTACAGTAATCTCAAACGTAAAAATCGTGGGTTAAGCCCGGCGAAGCAGTAGCATCAACGCCAAAGAGGAATATCCACGGTTCCAAGCTCATGCTGTGCGTTTGGTGGGATCAGCTGAGGGTAATGTATTACGAGCTGCTCCAACCCAACCAAACCATCACAGGAGA
>NW_014562703.1:0-545 GCF_001313825.1 Dinoponera quadriceps | reverse complement strand
TTTTCTTAAGAAAAATAGTGGATAGCATTCAGAGCAAAATAGAGGACACTTTTATTAAAATTCGATCCAAATCTTCTGCATATCTGTTAATATCCTTTTCTTTTTCTTCTCGTTTTCTTCAGAAAAATACAGGACAGCATCATTCAATTACCATATTTCTCTGGATAAATCTATCAGACCACTAATTTTTTAATGATTACTTGGTCAATAATAGTTTAGTATTGTCAAACCCAGGTTGAATTTTTGTATTTGAAAAATGACANACATTGTGAATACTTCTGAATTTTATGTAAGAGTTAAGCGAAGATGATCACGTTATAAAAATTCGATTTTGTAGATAGGCACTCGATATATTGGAACAGAACGCGGACTTCTTATTTGAATGTTTGTTTTAGCGACGAAACAACATCCCTAAACACTGTCTTAATAGATATAATTGTCATTATTATTCATCAGTAAATCCTCATTGGTGCAGACAAATGCTAAATCAACATCGTTGGTATCTCCATGTTCAAGTTGGAACATTTAATTATTGAATTATAGGT
>NW_014562702.1:0-2031 GCF_001313825.1 Dinoponera quadriceps | reverse complement strand
GGCATGCAAGACATAACACGGTACTTACAAATATCATTTTTTGACTCGTTCAGTTGTCCATCTGTATTACCGCAAACAGTAAACCATATATGAGGGCAATGGAAAAAAAGAAGAGAACAGAGCATATCCAACATTACTACAATCTATACTTGAGCGTAAAAATGTATACGGCACAAACGTCACATCAGATTTACCGAACATCGACTATTCTCTACTGGCTATATTTATCGCCATGCTGATTGTACTATATTATTATATCGAGACTAGGCATGCGGTTCGCTTTTCGCTGAAGTTACCACGTACGTAAGAAATTCAAGGACCTTAATAAGAATTGAAAATCTTCAATATGATATATCCCATTTCATGCTTGATTCATAATCGTCCGTTGAAATTAAAGGCGCTAAAACCACTATCAACTTTCTTCCAGATCCACCACGCCTACCGATTATTATTCATGCTTTATTATTCTTAAATTTAGTCCCAAAGAAATATTAACCAAAGGTCTTAAATATTTCGTTGAATATGGGTCGGTAATATCGATGCATTTCGGAACGCGAGCCCTTATCTTTCTAACAGATCCGCAAGATATTGAGATAATTTTAAACAGTCCTGTGAGCATTTTTTTTTATCAAACTTGATGTTGAATCCGTCAACCCTCTTTAGGACAATTTCTAGTCGCATATCGAAGTCATGATATGATAGACGTCAGAAGTAATGTGATAATTTTTCAATATTGTCGACAACAAAACCTTTATTTCCAACATTGCGTATTTTCGTCCTATGCATTACTTATGGAAAAAAGTGTCAAACATTAACAGATACAACGGTACTTGATTTGGCTTCCGAATTAAGAAACAAACCCATACAGGATATTGTGCTAACTCACAAATCAAATCTAGTATTTATTTACAACGTGAAAGTCAACAAATCCGCGAAGAACAGGTAAATAAATCCAATTTATCCATTGGATCATTAATTAAAATGAGCCCATTTAGACTTGTGCTTCTTTACACGTAATAGCCAGTGGTGCAACGAGGTTCAATTCTATATACACCAAAATTATCCGTATTGTTTTAGATTCTTCAATCCATGGCTTGGAAACAGCTTGCTGCTAAGTAACGACGCCAAGTGGAAAAAATAGGAAGGAGATAGCTCTTACATTTCACATGAGCATCCTGAAAACATTTATCCCTCTATTTTATGAGAACAGCTTGGATTTCGTCAGGCGACTTGGCGATAAAATCGGCCAACGATTCAATTGTCATAATTACTTATTGGCAACAACTGTTAACATCTTGGTGGAAACGGAGATGGGAGATAACAAGCAGAAGATATAAAACATTGGACTCGACTATGCAATGGCTGTAATGAAATAAATGTTTCTATTGTTGTCACTTCAAAACTATAAATATAATATTTTATGTGTTTTACATATATATAGAAAGACTTTATTTTCCGTTCTGCCTTCTCTCAATAGTCACAGATACACATACATACCTGTCTTTTAAATGCCATTGACTGAACGAAATTGGACACAGACAGGGGTTTAACGTAGCATTACGATCAGATCAATTGTTCAACTTCTCGAAGTTTGCTAAACTGCAGAAGAAGTCACTCGATACCGTCCAATTGTTTGCGAAGATAATGATACAGAAAAAATGGAAAGACATCGAGGATAAACAGGAGGAAAATAAACTTGAAATCAAGATGGAAAATCTAACAAAGAGTACAAAAGACGACAGAACGACAACCAATTACAAGCTGCATTCTACTAGATATGATCTAGACGACATCGATAAGCGGAGCGTAGGCGAAAAAAAGCAATTTGCCTTTTTAGGGATGTTATTGAATATGTAGAAAAATAAACCGATGACTGACAAAGAGATTTTGGCTGAAGTCAGTACTATGACTATGATGTACGAGGTCTGTTCGAAAAGTATCGCGAATTTTGAATTAACGCGGGTTACGTATATACGATTTCTGATTTTTTTGTGGCGTTATGTTGATACTCATGTCCCTCACTTATGCCGA
>NW_014562701.1:2352-2575 GCF_001313825.1 Dinoponera quadriceps | reverse complement strand
CATAATTACGTTATTTCCATGCGGCAGCCGCGAGAATTTCAGGCGGCGAGGGTTTCTATCGATTTTACATAAGAAAACGTGAACTAGAGCAAATTTACATTTCAGCTTGAACCTTTCGACCAAATACACTAGTTCCACGAGAAAAGGGAAAAGAAATCAATCTGCGGGAGAAACATCTGTTTTGCGTGTAATAGGCAAAGTAACGTGAATGTCGAGTGAATCA
>NW_014562701.1:0-2151 GCF_001313825.1 Dinoponera quadriceps | reverse complement strand
AGAAAACGTGAACTAGAGCAAATTTACATTTCAGCTTGAACCTTTCGACCAAATACACTAGTTCCACGAGAAAAGGGAAAAGAAATCAATCTGCGGGAGAAACATCTGTTTTGCGTGTAATAGGCAAAGTAACGTGAATGTCGAGTGAATCATGAGTTTCTTTACGTTAATTCGTAAACGGATGCAAACTGGAGAGTGTGATTGGAATATTCAGCTTTATTACGTTATTTCCATGCCGCAGACTCGAGGATTTCAGGCGGCGAGCGTTTCTTTCGATACTACATAAGAAAACGTGAAGTAGTGCAAATTCACGATTCAGCTTGAATCTTTACGACCAAATACGCTAGTTTTACGAGAAAAGGTAAAAGAAATCAACCTGCGGGCGAAACTTGCAAGTTAGCTTATAATAAGCGAAGTGACGTTAATGTCTAGTGAATCTTGCGTTTCTTTAGGTTAAATAATGAACGGATGCAAACTGGAGTGAGTTATTAAAATATTCAGTTTCATTACGTTATTTCCATGTGGCAGCATAGAGGATTTCAGGCGGCGAGCGTTTCTTTCGATTCTACATCAGGAAACGTAAACTGATGAAATTTTACGTTTCGGCTTGAATCTTTTCTACCAAATACGCTAGTTCCACGAGAAAAGGTAAAAGAAATACATCTGCGTGCGAAACTTGCGAGTATGCGTGTAATAGGCAAAGTAACGTTAATGTCTAGTGAATCTTGCGTCTTTTTACATTAAATCGTAAATGGATGCAAACTGGAGTGTGTGATTGAAATATTCAGCTTTATTACGTTATTTCCATGCGGCGGCATTGAGGATTACAGTGGGCGAACGTTTCTTTCGATTTTACATCAGGAAACGTGAAGTAATGCAATTTCACGTTTCGGCTTGAATATTTGTTACCAAATACGCTAGTTCCACGAGAAAAAGTAAAAGAAATCAATATGCTTGCGATATTTGCGAGTTTGCGTGTAATAGGCAAAGTAACGTAAATGTCGAATGAATTTTGCGTTCCTTTACGTTAAATCGTGAACGGATGCAAACTGAAGTGTGAGATTGAAATATTCAGTTTTATTACGTTATATCCATGCGGCAGCCTCGAGTATTTCAGGCGGCGAGTGTTTCTATCGATTCTACATCTAAAAGCATGAACTACTGCAAATTCAAGTTTCGGTTTGAATCTTTTTGGCCAAATACGAATGTTTCACAAGAAAAGTTAAAAGAAATCAACCTGCGGGAGTAACTTCCGAGTTTTGGTGTAATACGCAAAGAAAAGTTAATGTCGTGTGAATCTTGCGTTTCTTTACGTTAAATCGATAACGGATGGAAACTGAAAAATGTGACTGGAATATTCAGCTTTATTACATTACTTCCATGCGGCAGGGTCGAGGATTTTAGGCGGGAAGCGTATCTTTTTATTCTACATCAGAAAACGTGAACTAGTGCAAATTCGAGTTTCGGCTTGAATCTTTCCTACCAAATACGTTAGTTCCAAGAGAAAATATAAAAGATATTAATTTGAGGGCAAAACTTGCGTATTTGCGTTTAATAGGTGAAGTAAAGTAAATGTCGAATGAAACTTGCTTTTCTTTACATTAAATCGTGAAATAATGCAACCTGAAGAGTGTGATTGAAATATTCAGTTAATTACGGTATTTCCATGAGTTACCGTCGAAGATTTCTCGCGGCGAGCGTTAATTTCGATTCTACTTAAAAAAAACGGGAACTAATGCAAATTAACGTTTCGGCTAGAATCTTTTCGGCAAAATACTAAAGTTCCACGAGAAAAGGTACAAGAAATCAATCTGCGAGCGAAACTTCAACTTTGCGTATAATAGGCGAAGTAACGTGAATGTAGAGTGAATCTTGCGTTACTTTACGTTAAATCGTGAACGGATGCAAACTAAATTGTGTGATTGAAATGTTCTGTTTTATTACATTATTTCCATGCGGTAGCCACTATGATATCTAATGGCAAGCGTTAATTTCGATTCTACATCAGAAAACGTGACCTAGAGCAAATTCACGTTTCGGCTTGAAACTTTTCGTCTAAATACGCTAGTTCCATGAGAAAAGAAATAAGAAATCCATCAGCAGACGAAACTTGCGAGTTTGGGTGCAATAGACGAAATAACGTAAATGTCG
>NW_014562700.1:0-720 GCF_001313825.1 Dinoponera quadriceps | reverse complement strand
GATGCTAAGGTAGCGGAGTAATTATATCAGTTATACTGATATAATGTTTTCTTTGTCCTGCACAGAAGACGGAAACTTACTCAATTTGTATCGCTCATAATAAAAATATAAAGGTTACCCGATAATACCTGTTGACAGGTATCATTCTCCTCTGCACGAAGTATGAAAGTGCGCGAAGTATTATTCGTTATAATGAACTTTGAGAAACATTTAGAAGCGANATTCTCCTCTGCACGAAGTATGAAAGTGCGCGAAGTATTATTCGTTACAATGAACTTTGAGAAACATTTAGAAGCGAATTTGACGATGACTAATTTTACAAGAATTCTATAAAAAAACTGAAGTTTTTTTCTATAATCTTATAGGTTTTCTTTCAAATAAATTTTCTATAAACTATTCCTCGTCACTATGCTATTTAGAGTGCGATTGTGTTGAACAAATTTGTAACATCCGAATTCCGGCGTCGGTCATATGAGACGTTAGCGGATTTTGCTCCTTAGATGCTGGGTTCGGTGGAAGAAGCGTAGACTTGAGTGTAATGAAAAAAAATAATTTATTCCAAGCTGCACTTAAAAATGATATATTATCAGATTCGTACGTGAAATAGTGTCGCGAAATAATGCTCGGTCGTGCGACATTGTTGAGGCGGGCCCCGATCATCAACGTATGGCAGCGTATAACATATACGGGCACTGGCGACGCGGCGAGACAGCGAGTGTG
>NW_014562699.1:367-568 GCF_001313825.1 Dinoponera quadriceps | reverse complement strand
GGTCGCTCTTTAAGAAAAACGTACTCATTTTTCATAAAAATTCGGAAAATTTCATTTTTTTAAGGTTTCTTTAAAAAATCCGAGATTTTTGTCATATGTTTTTTTTTCAAGTCGATTATTGTAATCTTTCGATTTTTTAACCATCATAAGACCACCAGAAATCGTGGTCCCAATGTCTAAAGTTTACGAAAACGTGGTCCT
>NW_014562699.1:0-253 GCF_001313825.1 Dinoponera quadriceps | reverse complement strand
CATTATAAAATGCTTAAAATCAGCCATAGAATACGTCTGAATTTCTTCAAAACGTTTTGGGCCATTTTTGATTTTTTAAATTTGGCCATTTTTCGAAAATGGCCAAAAAATAGCCCAAATCGTTTTGAAAAAAGTTCAGACTTGTTCTATGGCTGATTCTAATCATTTTTCGTTTAATATTTATTATTTTCGTGAAGTCAAACCTTTTTTATTAAAAAATTCAGTTTTTCATTATGCTACTGATATGAATTTT
>NW_014562698.1:0-480 GCF_001313825.1 Dinoponera quadriceps | reverse complement strand
TGGGGCCTGAGAGGCACCACTCGAGCGCAAAGGGTTAAAAGTTTTAAGAAAGTTTTGTGTTAAAATAAAAGATTTAAAGAAACTATTGAATTTTATTAAGCAATCCTAAAACTTTAACAAATTACAAAAATAATTTTGGTAATAAAAATTAAATAAATTATAGATTAAGAAAAAATAATTATGTCCATGTAACCATTGCTATCATCAGTCTGACCCAACGAAATAATTGGTTCCCTAGCGGCAACCAGTACACAAAGATAATAAATAAAAATTGACAATAAACTTAATAAACTTATTTTTAAAAGACCAAAAAATTTAAAATACTATTTTTACAATTTTTTTATAGAGGAGGCGATTTAGACTTGTACCAAAAATGGAAAGCGTTCCAAGACGTCTTGAGTACACACACACATGTGCGCGCGCGCGCATATACACGTACACAGCTTACTTTAGGACTCCAGAATAGTCACTATCATTTGT
>NW_014562697.1:0-413 GCF_001313825.1 Dinoponera quadriceps | reverse complement strand
GTTGGAAAGTTTTCGGGGCCGGGAAGCCTCCTTATAGCGCATCGTAGAGGCAGATTCAAAGATTCCAATTTTTGGATAGATTCAAATAAAAATGTTACTCCCGACTTACCCAATACAAATAATTTATACCATATTCTCGAAGTAATCGATGTCAGTAGGTTTGCATTACGAAGGTCTAAGTAACCTGTGTAATCTCATAAATGTCATGTGGCTTAAGTATGACAAAAATATCTATGACTAGGACTTTGAAAAAATATGAGAAGAGCTTCCGGAATATTTTGGCATCTCAGGCTAAAAAATTACTGTGAGAGGATTGGAGAGGCACTGTATAGAATGTTCAATCAGAAGAAATTGATTGTTACAAATTGCAAGAAATCTGCTGCGTCAGAGCTAACTTGTATGATGCTAGAAGA
>NW_014562696.1:0-373 GCF_001313825.1 Dinoponera quadriceps | reverse complement strand
GTGGCGTTCATAAACTGCAGGAAAGGTGGGAAAAATGTATAAATAGCAATGGACATTATTTTGAATAATATATATTATATTATTTTCAAACAATAGACGTGTAATTTTCACAAAAAAATCGCTGTTTCTTACTTTTACACCTGGTATATACTTATATATATTTCTAGGTACAACTGATAATATGTTTAAATTTCATTGGTTTATCAATACTGTTTAAAAACATTACGAGAATGATAGAGGAACCTTAGTGCCACGTTATATGCAACGATATGACACATTTCAACATTATCGAAATCCCCAAATCAATTTCAAAGTTTGATCATGATAATGTTGTATGTAACATTAAATTCGACATATTTAAAAATATTACATG
>NW_014562695.1:0-565 GCF_001313825.1 Dinoponera quadriceps | reverse complement strand
CGGTACGCAATTTCCTGTGCTAGATTTTGTCCGCCCAAAGATTTGTAACTTTATGTTTGCACACCCTCCTCTCTTCCATTTATCTATTATTATTGTCAAAATGATTAAGTTCCCCGGTGCGTTTAATTTTATATTATTGTATAGTTATTATTTTATATTATTGTATAGTATTGTTATATATCGATAAGATGTCAGTTTTATTCACAGTCCGGCTTGCGATATTGACTGGAAGACGAGATGAATAATCCAAAGATTATAATGGGCAATAACAACCGTAATATTACGACGTCCATCGCGACGAATCATAACGCGCCGACTGACGCGTGTAAAAGCGGGGAGACGAAAAGAGCAATNCCCTACTTTTACTTTGTACTTTTTATCTCAGACCACATCAGCTATATCTACCGTCAATAGCTGACTGCAATGAAATTACATGCGTGATACTGTGTGGCTTCATGCAGATAGCATTCGCTCTAGCTCGCCGTTGAAAATCAAGCTACTCATACGGTATGCGATTCTAACGCTTGAAATTGTATCTTCCCGCTTTATACATATATGTATAAAA
>NW_014562694.1:0-994 GCF_001313825.1 Dinoponera quadriceps | reverse complement strand
AACCCGCGGAAATTCAAAATTCGCGATACTTTTTGAACAGACCTCGTAATACATATACAGGATTATCTTTTCAATTAAATCAATGCTTTGCCCATACACAGTAAATAAATTAAACGAATGTTTTAAGAACATTTTTTCTATTATGAATATACGAATCTTTACTTACAATATTCCACATATATTCTTAGAATATTCAATTTTAATATTCTGGAATTAAAAATATTTAATAAGGCCCAAATAGAAATGCTAAACATAGTGTATAAGCATTTAATATATGCTTTGTGATACCATTGCAATAGCATAACATGTTTAACACTAAACCTACCGACATTTCATGTATACCTAATCCTAACATGAGCGGTCAAACAACCGCTTCAAAAAAACATATGTATCTTAATATAGAAAGAGATTTTAGCCAATTGGATAGTAAACAAAATATTTTTCTGGTGCTACAATAAAAACCCGCTCCCCGCTTTTCTATTTAGAAAGTTTGATTTACCTTTATGCATTTTCAGCACATTTTTTACAAATTACAGCATTTTGTATTGCACATTTTCCACATACGTATTTTTTACATTTTATACAAATTTTGTTAGTCTTATTGACTTTACAATATCTTATTTGACAAGATTTTCGTCCAGAAGAATCTGTAGTTGTGTTTATTATTGTTTTTGATGAACATTCTTTGCTTAGCTGTCTCTCCTTCTGATATTCGGTCCCAAGTTCTTCTGCCAATTGAAATAAAAATTCTTACCTCGATATTTCTTTATCCGTCGTTTCTTTATATAAAATATAAAGTTTCTTTATATAAAATCCAAGAATTTATCCCGGCTAAATCTAAGATATTGAAAAATACCTGTAAAGGCCATCTTTGACATTTAGATTTTATACTATATTTTCTGGCCATTTGATCGGTTACATCTACATCGAATTTTGTGCTATTGTAAAATCTAATTGTCTCTGGTACACGGGTGTCACTTTTTTCAATTTCTAC
>NW_014562693.1:0-704 GCF_001313825.1 Dinoponera quadriceps | reverse complement strand
ATATATATATATATATATTCGGGCAGAAATTTGAGTCGAATTAGGAGGTTATCGCCACCACGGAGGCCTACTTTGCAGACTTCGAGAAAACGTATTTTTCACATGAGTTAAAGAAATTGGAGCATCGCTGGGTCAAGTGTATCGAGCTAAACGGAGACTATGTTGAGAAATAAATCGCCACTTTTCCAAAATTTTCGTTTTTCTTTTGTAGGCTAAGTACTTATCGGACTGCCCTCGTAAATTGGGAGTGTGAATAAATTCTCGCCATTTCACCATAAGATGGCGGTATAAAAATTTTCTGTGTATAATTCTGTGTATAATTCTGTGTATAATTCAAGATGATGATGCATCTATATTGAAGTCTTATAACATATGTTTAAAATTAGTACGTGTCTTTCCATTAATCTATAAAAAACGTTTTCTTTTGTAGCGTAAAACGTGTCAAATTTCGTGCGAATAAACCGTTCTCGCGGAAAATTTTACTGCACTACTTTTTTAGAAGAAATCTGCAGCTGAAGCACACAGAAACCTTGTAGAAACCTATGGTGATCATGTTCTGTCGAAAAGAACATGCAGAGATTGGTTTAACCGATTTAAAAATGATGATTTTGATGTTCAAGATAAAGAACGCAGTGGGGCACCAAAAAAGTTTCAAGACAAAAAATTGGAAACATTACTTGCTGAAGATCCATGCCAGACGCAAT
>NW_014562692.1:0-890 GCF_001313825.1 Dinoponera quadriceps | reverse complement strand
AGAGAGAGAGAGAGAGAGAGAGAGAGGACACTTTTGGCGACATCGCAAAGGAGATCGCGTCGCTAAGAAAGGGGGACGATGAATTTCACGCGACAGATACAAACACTGCGCGTTCGGGGAGAGTATGCAGCGCCGATTAAGGATATCCATGGCGATATAGATTACTTTCCGTTGTGCGACGATCGCGGTAAAATTAGGCGCGAGCAAAGCCGAATCGCGAAATCACGGCGGATATTCCTCGCGTCCAAATAGTAATTACACGCGTATTTACGGCGTGATTCGCGCTCACAAGATACGATCGGTCGTTTCCACGAGGAAAAATTAGATGAAAGCCAACGGCGGTTATATACGTCGGGATATCAGGAATGTCACGTCGTGCCCCACCGTTGGCGGATTTGCGGGCGATAACGCGTCGCCCACACAGCGGCGCATTAATTAAACGTCGAAAGATCGCCGGTGGTTTTGACCGGCGCGATAGTTTTTCACAAAAATAANCGCGCGCCGCATTACACGCTCGCTCCTGAGAATAAGTCTGTGACCCGGCCTCCGTCGATCGGTGGACGTTCGTCCCGTCCCGGCCGACGGAGTGGTCGTGCTGATTTCTTTGGTCGACCGTGTTTCAGTTTCGATAGCCCTGGCGTAGCTCGTCGGATGTCTAGGGGTCTTTGTAGCGCGAGTGTGCGAGCGTGTGAGTGGATGAGTGAGCGAGTGAGTGAGTGAGCGGGTGAACGAATGCTCAAATGCGTGTAGAAATAATAATCTGTTTATTAAATTATCCTACGTCGTTTGCTACACGATAATCTTATCGATGGGCCGGGCTTTAATTTCGTTGTTTCAAACTAGCTACTATTCCGGTGACAATACTGGCGACGGAATCCCGTGTTTACATT
>NW_014562691.1:0-972 GCF_001313825.1 Dinoponera quadriceps | reverse complement strand
CGTGGATGAAGTGCGGCAGAACATAAGTTTTTATAATGTCGAGTTTTTGATGCGGCTTAAGCCCCAATCGCGCAACATTTTTGACCGCTTTAATCACGTTAGGGATTTCCACTCCCTTTATGAGTCCCGACCATGAATTCAATTTCGCATCCAAGTATGTTAGCGTTTCTCCCAAATCACAATATGGGATCACGCTCTCGCCGATAGCAACCCGCGGGTCATCTATGTACCACGACCGGCCGCTCGGGACCACCTGGAAGGCCCTGCACTTGTGTGCCGCCAAGCTCATTCCCAGGCCTCCCAGGTAGCCCCTCAGGAGGTTAACTTGTCTCTGCGACTCCTCCTTATTCTGCGCTATTAGGACCATGTTGTCTGCGAAGGCCAGTATAGCTAGGTTTGACCCAACGACATCCAGCCCCCGCGTCGCATGGCTTATTTCATTNTTGAAGATCATTGGTGACAGGGGGTCTCCCTGCTTGACTCCTCTCCGCAACCTGACCGTCGGCCCGCCATCGTCGCTCGCTTTTATACGCGTCTCACATCCGTCATACATTTCTCTTATATATTTCGCCATCCTCTGCGGTACACTTTTCCGCATCAGACAGCTTTCAATAATCGAGTGGGGTATGGTATCGAACGCTTTTGATATATCTACAATTACCACCACTCCCCCTTTCTCGGCTTTCATTTGCGCAATTGTTCGGTCAAGCAGAACACTATTATGCTTACAGCCATTTTCATTCGTAAAGCCCTTCTGCCTGACCGATTGCGATATACATTTTCGCAGCTTTTCGTCAATGATACCGGACATCACCCTAGCAATCATTGACCCTATAGTAATTGGCCTCCAGTTTTCTATCTGTTTCAGATCCCTACCCGGTTTGGGCAAGAGAGCTGTACGATTCATTTTCCAAAGCTTAGGGTAATGTCCGGTGTACAGTAGCAAATTAAACAATTTTGCGAGTATTTCTT
>NW_014562690.1:1592-2239 GCF_001313825.1 Dinoponera quadriceps | reverse complement strand
AAAGCTCTCGAGATAAGCTATAAGGATGTGCAATAAAATGTATGGAGTTGCGGGACCAAGCGTCGCTGTTGCGAGTACGAGTGTCGGCAGTGAGGTTGATTCACACGTCGAGTTGGGTTTTAAATTAAAATTAGATACTTACGACGGTACGAGTTCTTTGAAGGAATATTTTTCGCAATTTGATTTGATCGCGCGCGCAAGTTCTTGGAATGTGGCCTCAAAAACTGTAGCGCTTGCTTCGTGTCTTAGGGGAAGGGCGCGTTCGGTGTTAGAAGCAGTTGAAAATTTGGAAAATTTGACTCCTGATGAATTAAAGTTTAAATTAGAATTGCGTTTCGGGGAGGGAACATCACAAAATTTTTATATGTTATGTACAAATCGGAAACAGAAATTTGGTGAAGACTTCGCTTCCTTCGAAATGGAACTCGAAAGATTAGCGCGTTTGGCTTACCCTGAATGCCTCTTTCCGGTTCAAGACAAAATTTTTTGCGCCCAATTTGTTTCGGCGATTTCGGACGGTTTTGTTAGGAGAACATTACAATTGGAGGGAGTAACTTCTCTAGTTTCAGCGATTGAGAGGGCTAAGGCGGTTAAAGTTATTCAGGAAGAGAATTTTGGAAAAGGGAGGGAAAGGAAGCGAAGTCTTC
>NW_014562690.1:0-1584 GCF_001313825.1 Dinoponera quadriceps | reverse complement strand
CAGTCAGAGGAATTTTATTAACAAAAATTTTGAAATAAGAAGACCGGAAGTAAGTAGTGGGAGAAATTTCAAGCTAAATTTGAATTTGAAAAAATCGGGGAATTCAATAAAGGAATGTTGGCAATGTGGAAAATCAGGACTTTTTAGGGCGGAATGTCCGGCATTAGGGTTAAAGGGTCAGAAAAACTAGGTTTTGCCAAATGGAACGCGGACAATTCGGCAAAAAAAGAAGAGTCCCCGGTTTATTATAAGTTAAATCGTGTTTTTAGTAATGCTTTTTGCTTTAAGGGAAAGCTTGATGGTAAGCTTTGTAATTTTAAGATTGATACGGGCTCAGACGTTTCTAATGTTAATGGTAAATTTGTGGAAACTTCAAAAGAAGTTTTTCCAATTGAAAATCGTTGTCTAATTTATTCAACTGGAGAAATGGTTTTGGTAAAGTTCGGAACAAATATGAGAGTAAGTCTGGGAAAGTGTTCTATAGATTTGTTTTTATTTATTGTTGATATGAAAGAGGATTGTCTTTTGGGAGGAGATTTCTTGTCATCTGTTAATTTGAAATCTTATCTTCGTTCAGTTTTAGGAGTTCTTCAGTGTGACAATGATAAAAATGATATTGTGTGTGCTTAAATTAAGAAGAGAAATGTTGTTCCTTCGTTTTTATTAGAGTTATTTGAACGAGATTCAATAAATTTGAATTCTTCTCAAAAGGAGTCTTTCGCTGAATTATTATTTGAATTTCAGGATATTTCCTCTGAAGAGATTGTGGCTGAAAATTGTGATGTTATGGAACATGAAATTAAATTTAACGATCCTCGGCCTATTAAGCAAGTTACTCGCCGAGTTCCTTTTCATTTGCGACTTGATGCGGATAGGATTATTAATGAAATGAAAGAGAAAGGAGTTATTGAANGGAGTTATTGAAGAATCTCAAAGTCCTTGGGTATCTCCTGCAATTTTGGTGAGAAAGAAAGACAGTTCAATTCGCTTTTGTGTTGATTTTAGGAAATTAAATGCAGTTACAATAAAGCACTCATTTCCTATTCCGCGTATTGATGATACAATTGATCAATTGTCGGGGAATTCTTGGTTCTCAACTTTAGATTTGAAAAGTGGTTGTTGGCAAGTTATGTTACGTCCTGAAGAAAGGGAAAAGACAGCTTTTTCAATTGGGAAAGGTTTATGCTAATTTACAGTTTTGCCTTTTGGATTGTGTAATGCTCCGGCTACCTTTCAAAGACTTATGGAGCAAGTTTTGCAAAAGTTTTTGTATAAATTTTGTTTAGTTTATTTGGATGATGTAATAATTTATGGTAAGACTTTTGAAAGTATGATTGAACGCTTAAAAGCTGGTTTTTTGCAATTAAGATCAGCTCATTTAAAATTGAATCCTAAGAAATGCGTTCTTCTTGGAAATTCTGTTAAGTTTTTGGGCCATATTGTTTCAAATGAAGGGATTTCGAAAGATCAAAAAAAATTTCTGCTGTTTCGGATTGCCCGTTACCTCAAACTAAAAAACAGCTTTGTAGTTTTCTTGGATTTTGTTCTTATTACCGGAAATTTGTAAAAGGTTTTTCTTTGATT
>NW_014562689.1:0-521 GCF_001313825.1 Dinoponera quadriceps | reverse complement strand
TGACCAGATTTTTGCGCGCGTTGTCTTGAACGGTTATGAGTTTGTGGTGTAAAGACGTTAAGTAGTCCGCATAAGTAGCGAGGACAGTTTCTGCTATTGGAGGTGCGGAGGAAGGAATCCCGGCCATTTTACCGAACACAAGCTCGTGAGGCGTGTATTGAGTGCCCTCATGCACGCTGGTATTATAAGAGAATGTGGCCAGCTTTAAGAGTTGGTCCCATTCTTGCTCTTTGGAGATATTTAACTTTACGTACTCCCACAATACGTGATGACTACGCTCGAGGGAGCCGTTTGTTTGTGGGCGGTATGCGGTAGTTTTGCAAGTCTCAATTCTGAATCTACGAGCTATATGTTTCATCAAGCTATTTATAAAATGTGTTCCTTGATCTGTAAGTAGGGCCTTTGGAGCACCATAAATACAAATATACTCATCTATGAATGCATTGGATATGTCAATTGCCGCGGCGTTTCTTAGGGGAATTGCGAGAGAATATTTGGTTAGAAGATCCTGAATAGTAAGA
>NW_014562688.1:0-452 GCF_001313825.1 Dinoponera quadriceps | reverse complement strand
GTAATCTCTAATCGTTTACGATCGCCTCCGCTGTGGCGCTGCGCGGTTGGTAAACAAATGATCGTTGTTATTTTTCTATTTCGAGTTTCCAACATTTTCATTCACTAATTTATTCGAAATTTAATAAGGAAACGAAGTATCTATGCCTCATTATCGTAACTGAATGTGAAGTACCAGTAATCTCTAATCGATTACGTTCGCCTCCGCTGCGGCGCTGCACGCCGATGGTAAACAGGTGATCGTGGTTAATTTCCTATTTCCCATATCCAACATTCTCATTCACTAATTTATTCGAAATTTAATAAGGAATCGAAATATCTAAGCCTCAATGTCGTACCTGAATGTGATGTGAGAGTAATCTCTAATCGTTTACGATCGCCTCCGTTGCGGCGCTGCGCGCGGATGGAACATAAATGATCGTTTTTATTTTCCTATTTCGAGTTTCCAACATT